>NW_026265016.1:124168-184995 GCF_000817695.3 Arachis duranensis | reverse complement strand
TTTTTTTTTTTTTATGATTTTTCTGTAGTTCAAGGGCACTCTTCCTAATCCGAGTTTAAGATGGAATAAGACCCAGACGTAGAGTCCCGTCGGATTTTGTCTATTTCTTTTTTATTCCCTTCAGTCCTTACCTTTAAATAAGGGATTCTTATCTTTCCCCACGAGGTCTTCAAGCCAGATGGAGTTGTGCATCTCTGTCTTGTCTTGAAAGCCCGCCCTACAGATAGGAGTTCCTATCTCTACTGCCTATCCAACCCGAAGATTCTTATTCGTGGTGGAGTGCTTCGAGTAGGATCCGACCCCATCCCAGCAGTCAAACTCCTTCCTGACCCCGCTCACCTGCCTCTGAAGCTGGAATGCCTTTCTAGAGGGGGCTACCCTACCCGAGGAATCGATAAGTTTGAAGTGGGATGTGGAATGTGATTGGGGATGGATGGTGGTTATGAAAAAAGTTCTGCATCAGATGATGAGCATGAATTCAGAAAGGCGAAAACTTTTTCTTTTATTGGCGCCCGATAGGTAATTCGATTGAGTCGAAAGCCTACCAACGCATAAAGGTTCCGATTCGAGCGAGAGCCCAAACGGGGGAGGCGAGAACATCTTGATCGAAAGCTCCACTGTTATTAATAATGAGAAATACTTTTCAAAATTCGATCAAATCGATCGAGAATCTTATCATCTGTTAGGTAGGCCAACCGACCGAGTTTTGTTGGGCTGGGCGTCCATGTCACAGAACCTTTCTTCTAGCCAAGAATCCCATTATTGATCGAATCGGGGCGGATCCAATTCAATTCATTGGCAAATGCCAAATCTACTGTTTTAACACTCAGAAAAAAACCTAGAAAAGAAGAAGAGTCACTAAGACAAGAGCTAGGTAAGCAAAAAGGAGAGGCTAGAAAAGGCGGGGCAAGGGGCTCTCCATCTCTAGGAAGATTGTGTCCAGGATCTGGTAATCTAAGTTCTGGTCGGCTCGTATTAGCCTGTGCTTTATTACAGGTAGTAATTCCCCCCGTTCCTTTAGTCTTTTCAACGGTACTTGAATCTTAAGTCGCGGTCATGTCTCACCCCCAGTATAGCGACCGATTCCATGTTTCCCCCGAATTTCCTCAGTTCCAGGCTTTCCTCTCTCTCCCAGCGGATGCGCGTCGTTAGCCTTTCTCTAAAGTAAAGTAGGCTTTCGCGCCCCCTTACTCTAACATCACCCCTTCCTTTACGTTGTTGGTCGAGCGGCTTCAAACCTCTGCTCATCCATCTTCATTCCAAAGGCGAACCTTTCCATTGAGTGACTTTAATATGGTTTACAGTTAAAGGTTCTTAACCAACCCTTTCTCGCCGAGCTTTCTAAAGCAAGCTTTAAGAGAGAAGAGTAAGGGGGACCCTCTTTTTCTCCTGCGGAGCCCCTCAGAAAGTAACCGGCGGCCGGTAGCTCTACTAAGCGAAGAACCGCTCGCAGCCTTTTCTTCGCGAATAACATGTGCGGGTAGCCGCCTAGGAGAAGAGAAGCAAGCTACCTTCCATCTATATCTATAGGCGGCAACGGTAAGAGCTGGTAAGCATGGTAACTGTATCGGCGGCCGGCGCTCCGCGTTCTATCTAGGTTCCGCTCTTACGTACGCCCCACCTCACATAGAAGAAGGGGAACCCCTTCCATAGAAGAACCCGTGTGGGTGAGAGGGGATTGAATCATTCATCAGATACGTCTTCTTCCGTGATCCATTTTATGTCAACTCTCTTTATCAAAAAAAAGGCCTACTTTACAAACAAAGGGAAGGTCGTTTCCCGGGAACCTTGCAACCTTGCGGTTCCCGGTAACCGGCCGCATCGGCCCGGTAACCTTCGTCACCGTCGGTTCCCGCAACCAAGCCTTTTTTTTATTTCTTTCTGAAGGGCTTGCGGTTCATTACACCAAAGGCTTTAAGTGAACTATTGAAGCTGTCGAGAGAGTACCAAATGCTGACGAAGGTTACCGACTTTCGGTGGACGCGGAGCCAACGAGTCTTTAAGTAAGTGGGCGAACAGCGTAACGAGTCTAAGGTTACAGAAGCGTTCGCCAACTTTGATAGGTAAACGCATTGCAAGCAAATAGAGCAGAGAGCTTACCATCTGTTTCTATTAGATTAGAGTCGCGAGCTTGTTGTAGTCGGTCCGTGAAGGGAGAACTTGCTGCTTACTTGCTATATCCCCGCGTTCTTGCACGGCTCGTTCTTCGAGCCCTACTTCAAGGTTCAAGGGCTCCCCGTTCGGTTCGTTCTACCGTCCAAAAAAAGGCCGTATGGAGTATAGCCAAGTGGTAAGGCATCGGTTTTTGGTACCGGCATGCAAAGGTTCGAATCCTTTTACTCCAGATTATGAACACCCGATCGGATCTGTCAAGAACGAGCTGACGACTACAGGGGAAGCGGCTGATTGCTGTCCCTGAGCCCAGCCCGGGAGGAATGCATGGTTCCCTGGCGCTTCATGGGCTTGCTTTCTTAATGCGTTCGCAGTCCCCCTCCCTCTTATCTAAACCTCCCCCGCTCCCCATACGAATTTGAACTACGATCCCCTGGAGCAAAACGAACGCTGTGGATACACTTTTGAATGCTGTCACCGAAAGTGTCAAAAAACTTACGGTAACACATGATTTTCCCTGCCGGAAAACTAGACATATTCAAAAAGAGTAGAGCAGGTCATTCATTGGGGATCCGGCGGGTCTACGTTAAATGATATTTTTTTGGATATTACGGAGTATGGCTTTGCCAGTCATTACTTTCACGAGGCATAAAATATCCCATATTCTATTGGGGGCCGGGGGTTGGCGGATAAAGAAAGATGGACAGTAAGGATTGCGTAATATCAATTTTTCGGCCTCGCTTAGGTTCCTCTCGATTCTCCCCGGATTTGAGCCTTTGACCTGCCCGACATGCTGTTGACTTGGAGATGAATTCTTCGGCCGTACCTTCTGCGGTCGTTACACTCGGTCGGTCATGCTGGGACCAAAGAAAAGTAGAAGCCTCAACCGTGTGTGTCGAAGGCATTATAACTACAGTACGCGACCCCCAAAATCAACATCTACATCCCGTCGCTACCCTTTCAGCCCTTTAAATGTTCATCTTCCCGCGTGAGGGTGATCGGCGTTCTCGTTCACGAAGCCAACCGAGTAGCTCATGGGAAGGAGCATGTGAGGGAGAAGGACAAAACTTCGTCTCTTCGAACGGAGCCCTGGTTTCCTTTTTTACTATGTAACACCTCCTCATCAACAGACGTTTCCCGAATAACCCTTCATTCCAGGAAAAACCAGCGCTTGTTAGCAGCTGAATCACTCTCTCCTCTGAGGCTTTCCTCTTTCCTGTCCTTCCACGGGAAAAGTTAGAACTTCGATTGCTTTCAGACTTGCGTGCTTTTCGAAACTCTTGATCTTCTCTTTCTCTCCCCATTCCATGATAGTAAAAAACTACCTACATAGGAAAACCTTGAACAAAAGAAAGGTTTCTCCAAAGGGGGATGGTACCCTTCCTTTGTTCTTTGTCCAGCTACTCGGTCAATGAAGATGGAAAGGTTGTTTTGTAACCCGGTTCGGTGTAGAGATAAAGGACAGTAGGCCATCCCCTTAGACTGAAAGGCTCTTCCCCTCGGATTCTTTCCTTCGGCTTAACTTTCAATAGTGACACAGCTGAGCCTATATTGATAGTTTTTCATTTACAGCTTTTGAATCGACAAATTGAATTTCGTCATTTCACTTTTAAGGTGTACTTTTCTTTCATTCTTTCCGACCAGACAACTGCTATTTCTTTCCTAGAGCTAAGAGAAGCTAAGCCATATCGCACTGTATACAGCCATTTATTTTAGGGATAGTTGCATCTTGACTTTCCCGTATTCCATGGAGCAAGCCTCTTGTATAGGATTTGACAGAATTGAATCTTTCGCAAACTCTTCCTTCTTCCTTGTCTGATCCGGCTTTCCCGATTAGATCAGTACCTTTTTTCATTGAGATCGGGAAAGAAAGTTGCTCTTTAGGTTAGGAAGGGGTCTATCTGCAGCAAGCCCCACTAGTAAAGTCAAAGGGAAAACGATAGGACCGATGCTCTTGCTGAATTGACAGGCCTTCTTGACTCATTTGCAGGGTTTCCGTATCCATCTTGCTTGCAGCCTTAGAGAGCTATTCATTGCTTTCAAGTACTCCCCGAGTATCACGCTAAGATATTCCTTTTCTTGTTCTCGACAGAACCCCTTTGCGAAGGAAGCCCAAGAGAGCAGTAAGGGGCGCTGCCTTCTACTACCATTACCATAGTTGAGGAAAAGTCACTCCTAGCTCGGCTCGATGCCAAGTTGAACTCTCGTCTCTGGTAAGATGCATGGCTTTGAAAGAAGTCAATCTAGGCTATGATCGGGCGAAATCTACCAACCACGTAGACCCGGCGAGGGTGAGAAAGAAGTCCTGCTGACCTATCTTAAGCAAAGTGAGTTGACCTTTACTAAACAAGCTAGGGATTCATGACTAGCTAACTCTACCTATGGTCGAGGTACAAGTAACCTCCTTACCTTACTTAGTCTTTACTTTTGAACTAGATTGAAGGGCTTCTTGGCTTGCTCCCGCAGGTATGAAATCACTTGCTTGCCCGGTGAATCTTTCATAAACAAGCACCAGGCGCTCCCTGAGCCCTAAGCTCCGCACTCCTGACTACTCTCGTTTATCATTCCTAAAAAGGCTGGAGGCTTAGCTACTAGTCCGAAACTCTCACATTATTTTAGAAAGAAGGGATGGTCGATGGTTGTTTTGATTTGATTAAGTTTGAATTTAAGAAGGGATGGGGAATTTGTTCGACTTGTAATCGTTCTATGTGTCTCATGTGTTTTGGCTACAGAGCTAGTCCCCGAAAATGCCTTTTGAAGTTGGGGTTCAAGCGTTGGGGGTAAACCTTTTGGAAATGCCGATTCTTCCGTTTAACGGCATGAAAGAGAAAAGGGCCATGCCTAAAGAAGTACTCTGCGATCCGCCACGTAAGACCCGTTTGTGTGTCTAGAACGTCACGTCCAAAGTCAATTGGAAGGTGCGGGCCAGACCGGTGTCCATCCCGACATGGGATGTTGGGCTTCCCTTTGGCCTTTAGTAGAGAAAAAAGCTCTTGGAATCTTCAGATAAAGTAAATAAGTTAGGAAACCTAGTGCCATCCGAGAGTCTGATTAGTCTTCGTGGTGGCGGGCCTTGCTTCTTTTCTTTGCTATTGAAGGAGTAAGCAGCGCCCTTAGCATGCTTTTGCCCGGGAGTGGGTGCAGAGTATCCACCCTTTATTTAGCCTTATCCGCTCTTGGTGGTTTAGTTAGGGCAGTAGATGACTTAGAGGTTGACTTTCTTCTTTACTGCTTTCCATTTCAAAGGCTATAAAAGTGGGAGGGAAATCGGAATCAGTACACGAATGAGTTAAGTTCCTTATAAAAAAAGAAATATATCTTACCTTCTGTTATGATGTTATGAAGTAAAGAAGTTCGGGGTTCACCTCTGTACTCTTTCTTTGCCAATCAATCTATCCGATAAGCATCATACAGTGGAACTACTAGCCGGCCAGAAAAAGAGAAATGGATGTTAACGCTGATTTATAGTTGTTTTCGACCGGCTTGAATCTTTCTGCTACTATTGCGAATGGAAGGGCTACTTAACTTATACCCCGTCTTGGGATACAGCGCTAGTCGAGTGACTCCGTACCTCGTGTATAAAACATATACATGGAAGATGAAGATAGCCATTGAAGAGAGACTCGCTGGCTAACTAAGGGCAATCTCCCATTGGATCTTTGGTTAGGTCACGGTCTACTTCTACCACTGGATCCTTATGAAAGAGAGCCATGTCAGCTGGCTCATGGGAGGCTGAAGATAAAGAAATGGAAGGCAATTCTTAACCTTCGACGAGCGTAGGTGACCTCTTCCGGCTTGCGGATGAAGGAGAAGATTTAGCCCTTTTATTGGCGTTAGCGGATGATGCGGATGCGATCATAGCAAGGTTCCGATCAACTCCACTCAACTCTCTTATAGCTATAGCCCTTATCTGGATCTTGGAATGCTCGCATGATTATGATTGATCATAGAAGGACTCTCCTTCGTAGACCCATTCTGTTCATAGAAAAAAAGAGTTTACTCAGTCAAGGGGAGGGGAGCTCACTGGCCTTTTAATGCGTTTTAGGCCCTTTTTTTTTGCGGATGGATGTTTTGTAAGTAGCAGCCCCCCCTTCTATTCCTAGATCTGCTATCGATCTGATTCGATTGTCTTTTCCCGCAGGAAAGTTTTTTTTTTTTTGAATTTTTATGGATAGGAATATGGGAATAGGACTATCTGCTTTCTACTCTTCCACGTAAGAGTGAATCGTAGCGTTTATATCTGGGATTAAGCTCAGCAGCCAGCCTATGCCTTTCAGGCAGTTTCTTTCCCCTTCTAGCTATAATAACTGCCTTTACCTCTACAACACCTTGCTGGGATTGCTTGATTGGGTTAGCATTCATAGCACGAGATGCAGTTCAGTTAAATAGATAACTCCATCTTTCCTGCCAGTCTGTCTAGCCCGTATAGAGTAATCTCCTCCTGCTTGACCGCTCTAACAGACTGACTCTTGAGTGAGTTGCCATTCGGACTTTTCAATTTTCCATTAAATGTCTGGCGTCAAGGTTTGGACCCCTAGGTTAGTTTTCTATCTTATTTATTGCATTGGATAACTTCCTGATTAGTAGCTTAACGCATTCATTTCATACTGCATGCTAGGGTGGAGATTATCTTTTTCAGAAAGCGTATGTCTTCGCTCTAAACACCGTACACGTACAGGTCTTAGTTCAGTCGCATCTCAAGCGCCTAACTCGAGATCTTCATTTGCTTACTCTCAAAAGCGCCAAATGAACTGAACTTTTCGCACCCGGCTTTACATTGGCTCCATGTATGGTATGTTCGTAGGAATGCCCACATTGACAAGAATGCCGGCTCAATCAATCCCATATCATATATAGGGTGATGTAGAGCTCCTGGAAGGTCTTTCTTCAAGCCAACCGTCAGTTCCTGAGTTGAGGGGTTTCGGAGTTAAGTCGAATATTCCAAGAGGCGCTCACCCAGGTAGCTAAAGGGGCGTAGCCCTCCTGTTGTTCCAGAGACGGGAGGATAAACTAATAAGACCACGATCCTCCTTCTTAGGCCGATCGAAGTCGAAGGGTTTCAGATTGAAGGTTGAGGCATTTCTAGGAAGACGGATTCTCAAAGGTTACACCTAGGTAGAAAGGAGATTTGACAGTAGATCTATTCCCAGTAGAAGAGATTATGATCCGAAGGAAGCAATGCCTTCTAATTGAGTCTGATCCTACTCCCTTAAGGTAGACGAAACTAATAAGAAATCCAATAACCCTGGCTTTCGCCCCTTAGATGAAATGCTAATTCTCTCCTCTTTAGGAGGTCTTACGGAGGGTCTTTACTTAACTCGACCTCTAAGCCGTAGAATAGAAAATGATCGCTACTTATGATGAAATGTCATAGAAAGTCTAATTAAATAGTCTCTTCCCCTCAGGCTCCGGTGGGAAGAGACTATTTAGTAGTTAGAATCCCATCCCGACCTGAGAAGGAGGAGCATCCTCTATCTATGGAGATAGTCAGTTGAAAGCCTCCTCTCTTACTTGTCCCCTCTCTTCTCCCGGAGTAAGAAATGCAGTTTCCGATTCAGACTCTTTTCCTGTTACACGTAAAAAGATTGATTGAATTACTCTTTCGCATTTTCGCATGTTGTTCAAGAGATAAGGCAGCAAGCCAGTAATCTTCCGACTTAGGAAAGCCGTAAAGAAGTCTTTCTTTTTAAAGGCTCTCTGCCGGGCATTACGAAGGCCAAAATCAGCCTCATTCCTCACCTCTTGTAGGCAAGGAAGAGGGAAGACTTATAGCTTGAGGAGTTAGTTAGGACTTTACTTCTTCTATTTAGAGTTACGAAAGCAGGACTTAAGTCATAGCTTACTTTTTCTCTTTGTGTGAATCAAGCCGCTAGCAAAGAATTGATTGTAGTATGATTTGTACAGTTACCGGGTAAATTGTTAACAAGGAATGCAAGAACAATAGATGAGTTCTTCCCTTATCTTCTATGCTCAGGTAAGAGAGATGACTGAGATGGGAAGAAGGGGAGTTGGAAAAGCACGGCATTAGATGAAGGATCACCTTCCTTCCTTAAGGGGATGGAGTCAGGGATAACATTCGATTAGGGCAAGCAGGTCTGTTAAAGTAAAAGCATGGAACTGATAGCCATAGGCTTGAGATGAAGAGTTCCGCCCTCAGGGAATGTAGTCTCGGGATGAATGCCCGAAAAAGCAAAGTCAAAGACAGAAGAAAGGGGCCGAGGAAGAACCTGAGATCATGGAGTTGGAATAACATTCTCATTCATCAAGAACTTTGCTTCCATAGGGAAGGGTGAGCCCCATCTTCAGGTCGCTCCAGGCTCTACCGGAACCGAGCCTACCTTGGGGCCTTACGAGTGAACTGCCTTTCCTAACGTAACGAGGGCTAAGAGAGATCTTCCTTGCTGCTGCCTAGTAAAGGGACTGGAACGATTGACAGACGAAAGAAAAGGGGGGTTTGAACACTACTTTGAAGGGTATCAGTAAGCAACCAAACCAACGAAGCAAAGGATCGAGGGAGGGATTGAACAGAAGGAGGGGATGGCATTTCTAGGGAGTGATTAGATTCTCTAACCCCTTATCAATCAACGGGAGGACGGATAAGTTCTTCCGCTGAAGGAACAGCTCTAGTGGGCAAGGGGAAGTCAAAGCCGAGTTCAATAAATCAATCATGGGCTGAAGAAGAAGTTTAATAGGGATTAAGCGGAACTGGGGTAAGTAAGATACGGTAGAGGTCCAAGTGATTGCTCTTCAAGACCTTACTAGGCTCGGAAGGGAACTCTAAACTAGCTACTAGAGGAAGTCAAGAGAAATCCTAAACGGGAAATGAACTTACTCTACAATTACATTGTTCCCCCACTCGACGGGGAGCTACTCTAATTTTTCCCTGCCTGAAGCTCACAGGGTATTCATATTCAGGATTAGTGAAACTAAGCAGAAGTGAGCTACGCTAACGCCCCTAAATAGTAATATAGCCTTCCCCCTTGACTCTCCTAATTAATCAAGCATGGCATTCTTAAGCTTATAGCTAATTCAATTAAAAAAAGCTTTCTATCTTAAGCAAAGATGCACAAGCTGTCTCTTTTATACGTCACCGAAAAGGCATCCCGCGGAACAACCAAAGAAAGCCATTTCTAATAGAGGTTAGCCTCCTGATCCTGTAGAGGAGAAAGGAATAAAGTATCCGATCTGTCATTGGAACAAGAAGTGCCATGGTCCTGGACGGGGGAAAGGAATAGCTTTCAAATCGTTCTAGCAGATATGTCTTTGTCACAGCCAGTGGAATAGATAAGAATGAGATTGGACGATAGGCAGCACTCTCAGGCCACTTTCCCAAGACAATAGGCTACGGAGCGGACAGCCTCAAAAGAGGAAGCAGTCCAATCTATTCCATACGATCACTGATCGAATCGGGAATAGGGGCTTTCCCATCCAAGTAAGAAAAGGGCCATACGGGTACTAGTTTCATGGTGATTAGTTTGAACCTCCTCCCCCTCCCACCTCTATGGCAGACTGCAAGCACAGAAGCTAAGGGCACGATTGCCCGCCAAGTTCAGATAAGGGAATGCCCGAGTTTCAGAGCAGAGGTTAAGAAGCTTTCATTCTACAAGAGGAAGCATCGGGGGTGGATGGAACTATACTTTACAAAAGCTATTTAGAGCGATCCCCGTAGATTAGAGAAAACAGGGAAATTGCAAGGAAAGCGCTGGACCTTGCTACAGACATAGCAGGGGAGACTCTGACTACTAGCTGTAGGGATCCCTAGGCCTCACATTCGATTAGGGAAGGCAGTCCCGAGACTGACTATGTTACTTCGATCTGATACCTCTCGATTCAGAGAGGAAATGCGCATTTGTATCATTTTGAGTCTCCCCATCTCGATCTCTACTAATTGGATATGGGGCTGGTTGTGAAGGGAAGCTTTGTGGGAGAAAGGAGGAAAGGGTCAGGCTAGTAAAGGCTTGACTCAAACATATGGGATAGATTACGAGGAAGCCTTTGCCCCGGTAGCCAAGATGAAGTCTGTTCGTCTCCTGCTCTCTATTGCTGCGAATCGAGATTGGCCTCTGTTCCAATTAGATGTGAAAAATGCCTTCCTGAACGGGGACCTACAGGAATAAGTTTACATGAGTCCTCCACCCGGTTGTGTCAGGGGGGGGAGAACAAGAGAGGTCAACTGGAGTGGAAGCCAAACGACGGGGCCGAGAATCCGTGATCGATCCGAAGAACCACTGCCAGATACGATTCTGCTCCCCCTTCGTACTACCAATGCGATTCTTGCCCGGCTTTCTTTCGGCTGGCTTAAGAAGGCTGCGGTGAGAATGAGGATCACTTCGGAACTCTAGGAAAATGGGCGTTTTAGGGCGGGATCTAAAAGTTCTCCAACGTGTTGCGGAGCCTTCGGCCGTGAGAGGGTCTTTTGGCTTCCTCAGGGCCGTGTGAAGCTTAGCTTTAGCAGCCACGTGATGATTCAAGATTCGTGGTAGGCGTAGGAGCTGGGCGAAGCGGTAGCGAAGCTCAGGTGGTGATGCAAGTGCGCGGTGAGCGTAGTAGCCCCTCGGGCATGCTCTTTGTACAACCAAGCGAAGAGCTAGTGAGGGCCGGAATGGAATATCGTATGTAGTGTAGAATCGGATCTGAAGCTCTTTACTAGGATTGGAACAGGCGAGGAACGAGTGACCACAAGCTCCGCTTAAGCGCTCGACATGCAGTTAGCTTAAAACATGTTATGTGGCCGAGCGAAGCGCACCCGCGTGAAGCAGCCTAGCATCACTTTAGATAGGAGCAGAATGGATGACTTACAACTAGTTCTTCGGATCGATATATCGTACGACGTAATGGAGATCTTGGTCTAGGTCCGGTGGTTCGCGGAATTCGGGACCTAACGATGTTCGATTCGTCACATGAACGGGAGCAGACGATTCCCTCGTCTCTCCCTTTTTCGGGGAATGGCTGCAATCACAAGCAAGTGATTGAATGAGTGGGGGGCCCCGAAAGCACATGCGGGATAAGCAGGTCTTTCAGGAGACGGTCTAGAAAGAAAAGAGAACTCTCAACAAGCTGGAACTAATCAAGATCAATAGGAAGGCTAGAAATTCATTTTTTGACAAAGTTCATGCCCATATGGAAGGGCTTTTTTGTTGATGCATTCCTGTTGAAAAAGATACAAACACTCATGTTTCTGCTCCCGGATCCGATCCGCTTGGATTATCAATAAATAAGGGGAGCCGTCTTAGGAAATGACTTCACTTAAAAAAAAGACAGATGCCACCCCCTTTCTTATTATTAGTAAGGAGGCGAGGGAGTAACTCGTCTGATCTTGCGGTGCACTCACTCCCGTTACGAGAATGAAATGACGCCCCAGCTCGACTCGAGACCAAGACTCCTTACAACTCGCACCAATAGCGGCCCCATTTGTCTAAGGCGGCGGAGATTGATTGAAAAGGCAGCCCAGCCCAGCCGCCCCTCCCCCCTAGCTAGCCGCCTACCTACTCGTGCTCGTAGCTCGATCGGAGGTTAAGAGTGTGGTCCGGCGGAAAAACAGAAGTCGTCCGTTTCAAGTGATACGTGAATTGCTCAGTAGTGCTTCGCTGCTTGATGTTGCCCCGCTGGCGGAAATAGCTTAATGGTAGAGCATAGCCTTGCCAAGGCTGAGGTTGAGGGTTCAAGTCCCTCCTTCCGCTCTTGGCTTCGTCGTTTAGTGGTAACGAGTAGAGTAGGCATCGCCTCTCGATCCAATCCGTCTTTCCCTGGCCTCCCCAACACACACACTCTTGATACGAAAGAAACCTCCCGCCATAGAGAAGAAAGAGATCTTAAGTCTGGGTCCCCTCGATCGCCCTCCCCTTGAACCTGAACAGGTCGAGAGAGATGAACCCGCACCACATTTTATAACCTTCGAACCCAACTAGAGATGGAATTCCATCACCTAAACAACTCAATTGAGAGCTCCGTGACCGGTTCAATTCAAGGGAAGGTCCACCAAAAATGGAAAGGCCATTCCCCTCCCTATCCGTTTCTTGATCCCTCATTCCACGAATTCGTTGTTACTTTTTCATTCAAGGACTGAAAGCTTTTCGTTTTATGAAGACTCCCCACTTCTTTGTCTTATTAGCGCAGGTGTTCGTCAACGATGAAAGCCGCTGAACTTAAGACTCGAGTTGAGATAGAGGGCTAGGCCAAGGATAGGAGGGCTTTCAGGGACTGGGGAAGACGGGTGGATTATAGAGCTAGGGGCAGATCAGAGGTTTGTCCATTGGTATTGGGCATGGACGAGCCTCGCCCAAACCCACTTTAACGCCAGCATTGATGAAAAAAAAACTTCTCCCATCGCATCATTAACCGGTGTAGGATTCAAGATCAGATCCAGGATTCGAGTCAAATCGACCTTCCCTCTCATCTCAGGGTGAGGCAAGGTAGCTTGCTCAAATGTTCGTTGTTCAATATCTCGGCTGCTCAAGAAGTTGGACTAGCAGCTCCTCCGACCCGGAGTGGATTCTAGGGGAAGGGCGGAGCCTCACCTTGCAGTAGGCGTTGCTGGGACGGGTTCCAACTGGACTGAAGGGAGGAGGAATGAAAGACTCCGATCTTACTGGGGATTCATCACTGGCTAGGGCTTTCGAATCAAAGCATGGGCATCCGCAACTAAGAGGGAACAGTAGATCGTCGATTGAAGAGCCAGGTCAGTAAACTTCTATTGGGACTTCTATTGATTATTGATTCGACTAGTAGCAACAAACTTGTATGATGGGGCCCCATGGAGACGCAGGAGATGGATGCAGGAGCCGCCAGCCGGATCGACCAATAAATGATAAGAGGGATGGGCTCATTCGACTAATTAGTGATCCCTGGCCCTACCTAACAAAGAGATGTCCCTAAAATAAGAGGGGATTGGTTGATCGGAAAGCCCTCCATCGTACAGCAGGAGTAGGACATTCCATATAATTCAGATCCGCTAGCTGTCACTCCTTGCCCTATTCGGTCAAGCCCTCTTCCTATTTTTTTTCATCGACAGGTAGGGTTGGTTAATTAAAAGGTTCCTTATTCTGGTTGTAAAGCGGAAGAAGAGGGAGAAAGAATGGGCACAGCCCCACCAGCAGCCCGCGTTTTCGACCCGAAAGGAAGGAATTGAAAATGAAACAAGAATCTGTGTTCACTATCTATGGAGCGGAGTGACTATCCTTAATCTCCTCTTCCCTATCTCCCCCTTGCCTTTTTTCATTTTTCTCGCCGGCAGGTAGTTTACTTGCTTACTTGTTAGAGTAAGGAGAATCCATTTCTTTTTTTTTTTTTTATGATTTTTCTGTAGTTCAAGGGCACTCTTCCTAATCCGAGTTTAAGATGGAATAAGACCCAGACGTAGAGTCCCGTCGGATTTTGTCTATTTCTTTTTTATTCCCTTCAGTCCTTACCTTTAAATAAGGGATTCTTATCTTTCCCCACGAGGTCTTCAAGCCAGATGGAGTTGTGCATCTCTGTCTTGTCTTGAAAGCCCGCCCTACAGATAGGAGTTCCTATCTCTACTGCCTATCCAACCCGAAGATTCTTATTCGTGGTGGAGTGCTTCGAGTAGGATCCGACCCCATCCCAGCAGTCAAACTCCTTCCTGACCCCGCTCACCTGCCTCTGAAGCTGGAATGCCTTTCTAGAGGGGGCTACCCTACCCGAGGAATCGATAAGTTTGAAGTGGGATGTGGAATGTGATTGGGGATGGATGGTGGTTATGAAAAAAGTTCTGCATCAGATGATGAGCATGAATTCAGAAAGGCGAAAACTTTTTCTTTTATTGGCGCCCGATAGGTAATTCGATTGAGTCGAAAGCCTACCAACGCATAAAGGTTCCGATTCGAGCGAGAGCCCAAACGGGGGAGGCGAGAACATCTTGATCGAAAGCTCCACTGTTATTAATAATGAGAAATACTTTTCAAAATTCGATCAAATCGATCGAGAATCTTATCATCTGTTAGGTAGGCCAACCGACCGAGTTTTGTTGGGCTGGGCGTCCATGTCACAGAACCTTTCTTCTAGCCAAGAATCCCATTATTGATCGAATCGGGGCGGATCCAATTCAATTCATTGGCAAATGCCAAATCTACTGTTTTAACACTCAGAAAAAAACCTAGAAAAGAAGAAGAGTCACTAAGACAAGAGCTAGGTAAGCAAAAAGGAGAGGCTAGAAAAGGCGGGGCAAGGGGCTCTCCATCTCTAGGAAGATTGTGTCCAGGATCTGGTAATCTAAGTTCTGGTCGGCTCGTATTAGCCTGTGCTTTATTACAGGTAGTAATTCCCCCCGTTCCTTTAGTCTTTTCAACGGTACTTGAATCTTAAGTCGCGGTCATGTCTCACCCCCAGTATAGCGACCGATTCCATGTTTCCCCCGAATTTCCTCAGTTCCAGGCTTTCCTCTCTCTCCCAGCGGATGCGCGTCGTTAGCCTTTCTCTAAAGTAAAGTAGGCTTTCGCGCCCCCTTACTCTAACATCACCCCTTCCTTTACGTTGTTGGTCGAGCGGCTTCAAACCTCTGCTCATCCATCTTCATTCCAAAGGCGAACCTTTCCATTGAGTGACTTTAATATGGTTTACAGTTAAAGGTTCTTAACCAACCCTTTCTCGCCGAGCTTTCTAAAGCAAGCTTTAAGAGAGAAGAGTAAGGGGGACCCTCTTTTTCTCCTGCGGAGCCCCTCAGAAAGTAACCGGCGGCCGGTAGCTCTACTAAGCGAAGAACCGCTCGCAGCCTTTTCTTCGCGAATAACATGTGCGGGTAGCCGCCTAGGAGAAGAGAAGCAAGCTACCTTCCATCTATATCTATAGGCGGCAACGGTAAGAGCTGGTAAGCATGGTAACTGTATCGGCGGCCGGCGCTCCGCGTTCTATCTAGGTTCCGCTCTTACGTACGCCCCACCTCACATAGAAGAAGGGGAACCCCTTCCATAGAAGAACCCGTGTGGGTGAGAGGGGATTGAATCATTCATCAGATACGTCTTCTTCCGTGATCCATTTTATGTCAACTCTCTTTATCAAAAAAAAGGCCTACTTTACAAACAAAGGGAAGGTCGTTTCCCGGGAACCTTGCAACCTTGCGGTTCCCGGTAACCGGCCGCATCGGCCCGGTAACCTTCGTCACCGTCGGTTCCCGCAACCAAGCCTTTTTTTTATTTCTTTCTGAAGGGCTTGCGGTTCATTACACCAAAGGCTTTAAGTGAACTATTGAAGCTGTCGAGAGAGTACCAAATGCTGACGAAGGTTACCGACTTTCGGTGGACGCGGAGCCAACGAGTCTTTAAGTAAGTGGGCGAACAGCGTAACGAGTCTAAGGTTACAGAAGCGTTCGCCAACTTTGATAGGTAAACGCATTGCAAGCAAATAGAGCAGAGAGCTTACCATCTGTTTCTATTAGATTAGAGTCGCGAGCTTGTTGTAGTCGGTCCGTGAAGGGAGAACTTGCTGCTTACTTGCTATATCCCCGCGTTCTTGCACGGCTCGTTCTTCGAGCCCTACTTCAAGGTTCAAGGGCTCCCCGTTCGGTTCGTTCTACCGTCCAAAAAAAGGCCGTATGGAGTATAGCCAAGTGGTAAGGCATCGGTTTTTGGTACCGGCATGCAAAGGTTCGAATCCTTTTACTCCAGATTATGAACACCCGATCGGATCTGTCAAGAACGAGCTGACGACTACAGGGGAAGCGGCTGATTGCTGTCCCTGAGCCCAGCCCGGGAGGAATGCATGGTTCCCTGGCGCTTCATGGGCTTGCTTTCTTAATGCGTTCGCAGTCCCCCTCCCTCTTATCTAAACCTCCCCCGCTCCCCATACGAATTTGAACTACGATCCCCTGGAGCAAAACGAACGCTGTGGATACACTTTTGAATGCTGTCACCGAAAGTGTCAAAAAACTTACGGTAACACATGATTTTCCCTGCCGGAAAACTAGACATATTCAAAAAGAGTAGAGCAGGTCATTCATTGGGGATCCGGCGGGTCTACGTTAAATGATATTTTTTTGGATATTACGGAGTATGGCTTTGCCAGTCATTACTTTCACGAGGCATAAAATATCCCATATTCTATTGGGGGCCGGGGGTTGGCGGATAAAGAAAGATGGACAGTAAGGATTGCGTAATATCAATTTTTCGGCCTCGCTTAGGTTCCTCTCGATTCTCCCCGGATTTGAGCCTTTGACCTGCCCGACATGCTGTTGACTTGGAGATGAATTCTTCGGCCGTACCTTCTGCGGTCGTTACACTCGGTCGGTCATGCTGGGACCAAAGAAAAGTAGAAGCCTCAACCGTGTGTGTCGAAGGCATTATAACTACAGTACGCGACCCCCAAAATCAACATCTACATCCCGTCGCTACCCTTTCAGCCCTTTAAATGTTCATCTTCCCGCGTGAGGGTGATCGGCGTTCTCGTTCACGAAGCCAACCGAGTAGCTCATGGGAAGGAGCATGTGAGGGAGAAGGACAAAACTTCGTCTCTTCGAACGGAGCCCTGGTTTCCTTTTTTACTATGTAACACCTCCTCATCAACAGACGTTTCCCGAATAACCCTTCATTCCAGGAAAAACCAGCGCTTGTTAGCAGCTGAATCACTCTCTCCTCTGAGGCTTTCCTCTTTCCTGTCCTTCCACGGGAAAAGTTAGAACTTCGATTGCTTTCAGACTTGCGTGCTTTTCGAAACTCTTGATCTTCTCTTTCTCTCCCCATTCCATGATAGTAAAAAACTACCTACATAGGAAAACCTTGAACAAAAGAAAGGTTTCTCCAAAGGGGGATGGTACCCTTCCTTTGTTCTTTGTCCAGCTACTCGGTCAATGAAGATGGAAAGGTTGTTTTGTAACCCGGTTCGGTGTAGAGATAAAGGACAGTAGGCCATCCCCTTAGACTGAAAGGCTCTTCCCCTCGGATTCTTTCCTTCGGCTTAACTTTCAATAGTGACACAGCTGAGCCTATATTGATAGTTTTTCATTTACAGCTTTTGAATCGACAAATTGAATTTCGTCATTTCACTTTTAAGGTGTACTTTTCTTTCATTCTTTCCGACCAGACAACTGCTATTTCTTTCCTAGAGCTAAGAGAAGCTAAGCCATATCGCACTGTATACAGCCATTTATTTTAGGGATAGTTGCATCTTGACTTTCCCGTATTCCATGGAGCAAGCCTCTTGTATAGGATTTGACAGAATTGAATCTTTCGCAAACTCTTCCTTCTTCCTTGTCTGATCCGGCTTTCCCGATTAGATCAGTACCTTTTTTCATTGAGATCGGGAAAGAAAGTTGCTCTTTAGGTTAGGAAGGGGTCTATCTGCAGCAAGCCCCACTAGTAAAGTCAAAGGGAAAACGATAGGACCGATGCTCTTGCTGAATTGACAGGCCTTCTTGACTCATTTGCAGGGTTTCCGTATCCATCTTGCTTGCAGCCTTAGAGAGCTATTCATTGCTTTCAAGTACTCCCCGAGTATCACGCTAAGATATTCCTTTTCTTGTTCTCGACAGAACCCCTTTGCGAAGGAAGCCCAAGAGAGCAGTAAGGGGCGCTGCCTTCTACTACCATTACCATAGTTGAGGAAAAGTCACTCCTAGCTCGGCTCGATGCCAAGTTGAACTCTCGTCTCTGGTAAGATGCATGGCTTTGAAAGAAGTCAATCTAGGCTATGATCGGGCGAAATCTACCAACCACGTAGACCCGGCGAGGGTGAGAAAGAAGTCCTGCTGACCTATCTTAAGCAAAGTGAGTTGACCTTTACTAAACAAGCTAGGGATTCATGACTAGCTAACTCTACCTATGGTCGAGGTACAAGTAACCTCCTTACCTTACTTAGTCTTTACTTTTGAACTAGATTGAAGGGCTTCTTGGCTTGCTCCCGCAGGTATGAAATCACTTGCTTGCCCGGTGAATCTTTCATAAACAAGCACCAGGCGCTCCCTGAGCCCTAAGCTCCGCACTCCTGACTACTCTCGTTTATCATTCCTAAAAAGGCTGGAGGCTTAGCTACTAGTCCGAAACTCTCACATTATTTTAGAAAGAAGGGATGGTCGATGGTTGTTTTGATTTGATTAAGTTTGAATTTAAGAAGGGATGGGGAATTTGTTCGACTTGTAATCGTTCTATGTGTCTCATGTGTTTTGGCTACAGAGCTAGTCCCCGAAAATGCCTTTTGAAGTTGGGGTTCAAGCGTTGGGGGTAAACCTTTTGGAAATGCCGATTCTTCCGTTTAACGGCATGAAAGAGAAAAGGGCCATGCCTAAAGAAGTACTCTGCGATCCGCCACGTAAGACCCGTTTGTGTGTCTAGAACGTCACGTCCAAAGTCAATTGGAAGGTGCGGGCCAGACCGGTGTCCATCCCGACATGGGATGTTGGGCTTCCCTTTGGCCTTTAGTAGAGAAAAAAGCTCTTGGAATCTTCAGATAAAGTAAATAAGTTAGGAAACCTAGTGCCATCCGAGAGTCTGATTAGTCTTCGTGGTGGCGGGCCTTGCTTCTTTTCTTTGCTATTGAAGGAGTAAGCAGCGCCCTTAGCATGCTTTTGCCCGGGAGTGGGTGCAGAGTATCCACCCTTTATTTAGCCTTATCCGCTCTTGGTGGTTTAGTTAGGGCAGTAGATGACTTAGAGGTTGACTTTCTTCTTTACTGCTTTCCATTTCAAAGGCTATAAAAGTGGGAGGGAAATCGGAATCAGTACACGAATGAGTTAAGTTCCTTATAAAAAAAGAAATATATCTTACCTTCTGTTATGATGTTATGAAGTAAAGAAGTTCGGGGTTCACCTCTGTACTCTTTCTTTGCCAATCAATCTATCCGATAAGCATCATACAGTGGAACTACTAGCCGGCCAGAAAAAGAGAAATGGATGTTAACGCTGATTTATAGTTGTTTTCGACCGGCTTGAATCTTTCTGCTACTATTGCGAATGGAAGGGCTACTTAACTTATACCCCGTCTTGGGATACAGCGCTAGTCGAGTGACTCCGTACCTCGTGTATAAAACATATACATGGAAGATGAAGATAGCCATTGAAGAGAGACTCGCTGGCTAACTAAGGGCAATCTCCCATTGGATCTTTGGTTAGGTCACGGTCTACTTCTACCACTGGATCCTTATGTCTTATTCTATTTTGTATTATAAAAGGTCTTTTAACTCTTCTGTTTATGTAAGGACCGATACAATTGGTCTTACCAGGTTCAGTTAGGCCTTGGGGCCACTGAATTTCTAGAGCGGTCGCTATTGAATAGGTGGGTCCGGTTGAAATACTTAGCTAAACAGTCAACTGATCCGGATGCCACAATTGAATCTTGGAGGGACCAGTAGACCACCTGGAAGGTGAAGTTCTGGTCGGCTCGTATTAGCCTGTGCTTTATTACAGGTAGTAATTCCCCCCGTTCCTTTAGTCTTTTCAACGGTACTTGAATCTTAAGTCGCGGTCATGTCTCACCCCCAGTATAGCGACCGATTCCATGTTTCCCCCGAATTTCCTCAGTTCCAGGCTTTCCTCTCTCTCCCAGCGGATGCGCGTCGTTAGCCTTTCTCTAAAGTAAAGTAGGCTTTCGCGCCCCCTTACTCTAACATCACCCCTTCCTTTACGTTGTTGGTCGAGCGGCTTCAAACCTCTGCTCATCCATCTTCATTCCAAAGGCGAACCTTTCCATTGAGTGACTTTAATATGGTTTACAGTTAAAGGTTCTTAACCAACCCTTTCTCGCCGAGCTTTCTAAAGCAAGCTTTAAGAGAGAAGAGTAAGGGGGACCCTCTTTTTCTCCTGCGGAGCCCCTCAGAAAGTAACCGGCGGCCGGTAGCTCTACTAAGCGAAGAACCGCTCGCAGCCTTTTCTTCGCGAATAACATGTGCGGGTAGCCGCCTAGGAGAAGAGAAGCAAGCTACCTTCCATCTATATCTATAGGCGGCAACGGTAAGAGCTGGTAAGCATGGTAACTGTATCGGCGGCCGGCGCTCCGCGTTCTATCTAGGTTCCGCTCTTACGTACGCCCCACCTCACATAGAAGAAGGGGAACCCCTTCCATAGAAGAACCCGTGTGGGTGAGAGGGGATTGAATCATTCATCAGATACGTCTTCTTCCGTGATCCATTTTATGTCAACTCTCTTTATCAAAAAAAAGGCCTACTTTACAAACAAAGGGAAGGTCGTTTCCCGGGAACCTTGCAACCTTGCGGTTCCCGGTAACCGGCCGCATCGGCCCGGTAACCTTCGTCACCGTCGGTTCCCGCAACCAAGCCTTTTTTTTATTTCTTTCTGAAGGGCTTGCGGTTCATTACACCAAAGGCTTTAAGTGAACTATTGAAGCTGTCGAGAGAGTACCAAATGCTGACGAAGGTTACCGACTTTCGGTGGACGCGGAGCCAACGAGTCTTTAAGTAAGTGGGCGAACAGCGTAACGAGTCTAAGGTTACAGAAGCGTTCGCCAACTTTGATAGGTAAACGCATTGCAAGCAAATAGAGCAGAGAGCTTACCATCTGTTTCTATTAGATTAGAGTCGCGAGCTTGTTGTAGTCGGTCCGTGAAGGGAGAACTTGCTGCTTACTTGCTATATCCCCGCGTTCTTGCACGGCTCGTTCTTCGAGCCCTACTTCAAGGTTCAAGGGCTCCCCGTTCGGTTCGTTCTACCGTCCAAAAAAAGGCCGTATGGAGTATAGCCAAGTGGTAAGGCATCGGTTTTTGGTACCGGCATGCAAAGGTTCGAATCCTTTTACTCCAGATTATGAACACCCGATCGGATCTGTCAAGAACGAGCTGACGACTACAGGGGAAGCGGCTGATTGCTGTCCCTGAGCCCAGCCCGGGAGGAATGCATGGTTCCCTGGCGCTTCATGGGCTTGCTTTCTTAATGCGTTCGCAGTCCCCCTCCCTCTTATCTAAACCTCCCCCGCTCCCCATACGAATTTGAACTACGATCCCCTGGAGCAAAACGAACGCTGTGGATACACTTTTGAATGCTGTCACCGAAAGTGTCAAAAAACTTACGGTAACACATGATTTTCCCTGCCGGAAAACTAGACATATTCAAAAAGAGTAGAGCAGGTCATTCATTGGGGATCCGGCGGGTCTACGTTAAATGATATTTTTTTGGATATTACGGAGTATGGCTTTGCCAGTCATTACTTTCACGAGGCATAAAATATCCCATATTCTATTGGGGGCCGGGGGTTGGCGGATAAAGAAAGATGGACAGTAAGGATTGCGTAATATCAATTTTTCGGCCTCGCTTAGGTTCCTCTCGATTCTCCCCGGATTTGAGCCTTTGACCTGCCCGACATGCTGTTGACTTGGAGATGAATTCTTCGGCCGTACCTTCTGCGGTCGTTACACTCGGTCGGTCATGCTGGGACCAAAGAAAAGTAGAAGCCTCAACCGTGTGTGTCGAAGGCATTATAACTACAGTACGCGACCCCCAAAATCAACATCTACATCCCGTCGCTACCCTTTCAGCCCTTTAAATGTTCATCTTCCCGCGTGAGGGTGATCGGCGTTCTCGTTCACGAAGCCAACCGAGTAGCTCATGGGAAGGAGCATGTGAGGGAGAAGGACAAAACTTCGTCTCTTCGAACGGAGCCCTGGTTTCCTTTTTTACTATGTAACACCTCCTCATCAACAGACGTTTCCCGAATAACCCTTCATTCCAGGAAAAACCAGCGCTTGTTAGCAGCTGAATCACTCTCTCCTCTGAGGCTTTCCTCTTTCCTGTCCTTCCACGGGAAAAGTTAGAACTTCGATTGCTTTCAGACTTGCGTGCTTTTCGAAACTCTTGATCTTCTCTTTCTCTCCCCATTCCATGATAGTAAAAAACTACCTACATAGGAAAACCTTGAACAAAAGAAAGGTTTCTCCAAAGGGGGATGGTACCCTTCCTTTGTTCTTTGTCCAGCTACTCGGTCAATGAAGATGGAAAGGTTGTTTTGTAACCCGGTTCGGTGTAGAGATAAAGGACAGTAGGCCATCCCCTTAGACTGAAAGGCTCTTCCCCTCGGATTCTTTCCTTCGGCTTAACTTTCAATAGTGACACAGCTGAGCCTATATTGATAGTTTTTCATTTACAGCTTTTGAATCGACAAATTGAATTTCGTCATTTCACTTTTAAGGTGTACTTTTCTTTCATTCTTTCCGACCAGACAACTGCTATTTCTTTCCTAGAGCTAAGAGAAGCTAAGCCATATCGCACTGTATACAGCCATTTATTTTAGGGATAGTTGCATCTTGACTTTCCCGTATTCCATGGAGCAAGCCTCTTGTATAGGATTTGACAGAATTGAATCTTTCGCAAACTCTTCCTTCTTCCTTGTCTGATCCGGCTTTCCCGATTAGATCAGTACCTTTTTTCATTGAGATCGGGAAAGAAAGTTGCTCTTTAGGTTAGGAAGGGGTCTATCTGCAGCAAGCCCCACTAGTAAAGTCAAAGGGAAAACGATAGGACCGATGCTCTTGCTGAATTGACAGGCCTTCTTGACTCATTTGCAGGGTTTCCGTATCCATCTTGCTTGCAGCCTTAGAGAGCTATTCATTGCTTTCAAGTACTCCCCGAGTATCACGCTAAGATATTCCTTTTCTTGTTCTCGACAGAACCCCTTTGCGAAGGAAGCCCAAGAGAGCAGTAAGGGGCGCTGCCTTCTACTACCATTACCATAGTTGAGGAAAAGTCACTCCTAGCTCGGCTCGATGCCAAGTTGAACTCTCGTCTCTGGTAAGATGCATGGCTTTGAAAGAAGTCAATCTAGGCTATGATCGGGCGAAATCTACCAACCACGTAGACCCGGCGAGGGTGAGAAAGAAGTCCTGCTGACCTATCTTAAGCAAAGTGAGTTGACCTTTACTAAACAAGCTAGGGATTCATGACTAGCTAACTCTACCTATGGTCGAGGTACAAGTAACCTCCTTACCTTACTTAGTCTTTACTTTTGAACTAGATTGAAGGGCTTCTTGGCTTGCTCCCGCAGGTATGAAATCACTTGCTTGCCCGGTGAATCTTTCATAAACAAGCACCAGGCGCTCCCTGAGCCCTAAGCTCCGCACTCCTGACTACTCTCGTTTATCATTCCTAAAAAGGCTGGAGGCTTAGCTACTAGTCCGAAACTCTCACATTATTTTAGAAAGAAGGGATGGTCGATGGTTGTTTTGATTTGATTAAGTTTGAATTTAAGAAGGGATGGGGAATTTGTTCGACTTGTAATCGTTCTATGTGTCTCATGTGTTTTGGCTACAGAGCTAGTCCCCGAAAATGCCTTTTGAAGTTGGGGTTCAAGCGTTGGGGGTAAACCTTTTGGAAATGCCGATTCTTCCGTTTAACGGCATGAAAGAGAAAAGGGCCATGCCTAAAGAAGTACTCTGCGATCCGCCACGTAAGACCCGTTTGTGTGTCTAGAACGTCACGTCCAAAGTCAATTGGAAGGTGCGGGCCAGACCGGTGTCCATCCCGACATGGGATGTTGGGCTTCCCTTTGGCCTTTAGTAGAGAAAAAAGCTCTTGGAATCTTCAGATAAAGTAAATAAGTTAGGAAACCTAGTGCCATCCGAGAGTCTGATTAGTCTTCGTGGTGGCGGGCCTTGCTTCTTTTCTTTGCTATTGAAGGAGTAAGCAGCGCCCTTAGCATGCTTTTGCCCGGGAGTGGGTGCAGAGTATCCACCCTTTATTTAGCCTTATCCGCTCTTGGTGGTTTAGTTAGGGCAGTAGATGACTTAGAGGTTGACTTTCTTCTTTACTGCTTTCCATTTCAAAGGCTATAAAAGTGGGAGGGAAATCGGAATCAGTACACGAATGAGTTAAGTTCCTTATAAAAAAAGAAATATATCTTACCTTCTGTTATGATGTTATGAAGTAAAGAAGTTCGGGGTTCACCTCTGTACTCTTTCTTTGCCAATCAATCTATCCGATAAGCATCATACAGTGGAACTACTAGCCGGCCAGAAAAAGAGAAATGGATGTTAACGCTGATTTATAGTTGTTTTCGACCGGCTTGAATCTTTCTGCTACTATTGCGAATGGAAGGGCTACTTAACTTATACCCCGTCTTGGGATACAGCGCTAGTCGAGTGACTCCGTACCTCGTGTATAAAACATATACATGGAAGATGAAGATAGCCATTGAAGAGAGACTCGCTGGCTAACTAAGGGCAATCTCCCATTGGATCTTTGGTTAGGTCACGGTCTACTTCTACCACTGGATCCTTATGTCTTATTCTATTTTGTATTATAAAAGGTCTTTTAACTCTTCTGTTTATGTAAGGACCGATACAATTGGTCTTACCAGGTTCAGTTAGGCCTTGGGGCCACTGAATTTCTAGAGCGGTCGCTATTGAATAGGTGGGTCCGGTTGAAATACTTAGCTAAACAGTCAACTGATCCGGATGCCACAATTGAATCTTGGAGGGACCAGTAGACCACCTGGAAGGTGAAGATCCTAAGCTAAGCTGAAAAGGTTTTCTCTGGAAACTCTTCGATCTTGTTTCCCAGTATTTGATTTGAGGAATGAGATTGCGAAACCATTGGTTATAACTGATCATTTGACCTATGCTATGGTAGAGGCTGGATTTCTGGTGGTAAAGACTTCTTGTCTCCGACCTGTGAGAAGAAAGTAAAGTCTCAAAAACCATTCCTCTTAGGCGCACGGAACTCTTTCTTAGGGTTCATCATAGCTCTCCAACGGCAGACAGAATTCGTATCGTCTTAGATTCCCGACCCCCTTAAAGCATTCTTTGAGCAAGCTACAAGAAGTTGAGCACTATACTCCATCTCTGTTATGGATAGGTAGGCTAGCCAGTCTCCCCAGCCCCTTCTCATCAATGGGCATTTGTAGGAACTAGGAACTTCTTATCTTTGGTTTCACGCCCCACACCATTGCGGCAGAAGGGAGTTCAGAGAAATTCCTTTTCATCTTATCACTCGTTGATGGTTGCTCTCGGCATCCCCGAAAAACCTTCCACTCGGCACCTCACCTAACCTAAGGATCATTCATTAAGATCAGGCGCTGTAAAGCCTTAATGCTCAAAGGAACTCAAGTCAAGGAATGAAATCTTTTGGTGGGTCAAAGAAATGCTTTTTATGCCACACCCTGGCTGGCATTCTAATAGAACTCAAAGAGGGCAGGTGACGGCAGTAAGCTTTAGTGCTCCATCCATAGTTGAATAGGCGGGAGAGGAAACCAAACCTATTCTATCTAGGCCGGGTTGGAATTTAGGCTTGATCAAGAGGAGCAGGTGGAAAGGGACACAAGTGAACTACCCATAACCAACCCAATAACCAGAAGAATGGAAGAGAACATGGGATCGAGATCTAGCTTCATATCAGTAGTGGGTTCATGTGAAGGATGCTGATGCTCCAATGCCTGATAGCACAGATTTGATCATATGCAGGATGCTCTGTTTAGTATTACTTTATATATATGATTGCTTTAGTCCGTCCCACTTCTCTTTCCTTCATGTTGTCACCAGCGCTGCTGGGAAAGGTCCAATCCGATCGCTCCGAAGCTGGTAGGGTCTCGCTGCTTAAATAAAATAAGAAATCTTCTTTTCTCGCCACCCGGCCTCCTACCCCCTTCTTAGTCAATGGGGCTGTTGTTTCAAGAATCTGACCTTAGCAACCCGAAACGTGAGCGGGGAAGCTGACTATGACTACACCTTACCCCTTGAGTCATTGAGTTTGATTGAGCCGACTGCAAATACCTATGGATCTATGTCACCAAAAACAACCACCCCAGCAAGTCTACCAACCAGCACGGATCCTCCCAAGCAACTTCCAACTGCGCCAACTAGACATGTATCGAAACCTGGTTCGCCACCCCGGAAAGCCTTCCCCACCAACTCTATCTTCACTTCTTGTTTTGATTATGAGGGAAACCCATAACTAGAACTAGGAAAGAGAGCCATGTCAGCTGGCTCATGGGAGGCTGAAGATAAAGAAATGGAAGGCAATTCTTAACCTTCGACGAGCGTAGGTGACCTCTTCCGGCTTGCGGATGAAGGAGAAGATTTAGCCCTTTTATTGGCGTTAGCGGATGATGCGGATGCGATCATAGCAAGGTTCCGATCAACTCCACTCAACTCTCTTATAGCTATAGCCCTTATCTGGATCTTGGAATGCTCGCATGATTATGATTGATCATAGAAGGACTCTCCTTCGTAGACCCATTCTGTTCATAGAAAAAAAGAGTTTACTCAGTCAAGGGGAGGGGAGCTCACTGGCCTTTTAATGCGTTTTAGGCCCTTTTTTTTTGCGGATGGATGTTTTGTAAGTAGCAGCCCCCCCTTCTATTCCTAGATCTGCTATCGATCTGATTCGATTGTCTTTTCCCGCAGGAAAGTTTTTTTTTTTTTGAATTTTTATGGATAGGAATATGGGAATAGGACTATCTGCTTTCTACTCTTCCACGTAAGAGTGAATCGTAGCGTTTATATCTGGGATTAAGCTCAGCAGCCAGCCTATGCCTTTCAGGCAGTTTCTTTCCCCTTCTAGCTATAATAACTGCCTTTACCTCTACAACACCTTGCTGGGATTGCTTGATTGGGTTAGCATTCATAGCACGAGATGCAGTTCAGTTAAATAGATAACTCCATCTTTCCTGCCAGTCTGTCTAGCCCGTATAGAGTAATCTCCTCCTGCTTGACCGCTCTAACAGACTGACTCTTGAGTGAGTTGCCATTCGGACTTTTCAATTTTCCATTAAATGTCTGGCGTCAAGGTTTGGACCCCTAGGTTAGTTTTCTATCTTATTTATTGCATTGGATAACTTCCTGATTAGTAGCTTAACGCATTCATTTCATACTGCATGCTAGGGTGGAGATTATCTTTTTCAGAAAGCGTATGTCTTCGCTCTAAACACCGTACACGTACAGGTCTTAGTTCAGTCGCATCTCAAGCGCCTAACTCGAGATCTTCATTTGCTTACTCTCAAAAGCGCCAAATGAACTGAACTTTTCGCACCCGGCTTTACATTGGCTCCATGTATGGTATGTTCGTAGGAATGCCCACATTGACAAGAATGCCGGCTCAATCAATCCCATATCATATATAGGGTGATGTAGAGCTCCTGGAAGGTCTTTCTTCAAGCCAACCGTCAGTTCCTGAGTTGAGGGGTTTCGGAGTTAAGTCGAATATTCCAAGAGGCGCTCACCCAGGTAGCTAAAGGGGCGTAGCCCTCCTGTTGTTCCAGAGACGGGAGGATAAACTAATAAGACCACGATCCTCCTTCTTAGGCCGATCGAAGTCGAAGGGTTTCAGATTGAAGGTTGAGGCATTTCTAGGAAGACGGATTCTCAAAGGTTACACCTAGGTAGAAAGGAGATTTGACAGTAGATCTATTCCCAGTAGAAGAGATTATGATCCGAAGGAAGCAATGCCTTCTAATTGAGTCTGATCCTACTCCCTTAAGGTAGACGAAACTAATAAGAAATCCAATAACCCTGGCTTTCGCCCCTTAGATGAAATGCTAATTCTCTCCTCTTTAGGAGGTCTTACGGAGGGTCTTTACTTAACTCGACCTCTAAGCCGTAGAATAGAAAATGATCGCTACTTATGATGAAATGTCATAGAAAGTCTAATTAAATAGTCTCTTCCCCTCAGGCTCCGGTGGGAAGAGACTATTTAGTAGTTAGAATCCCATCCCGACCTGAGAAGGAGGAGCATCCTCTATCTATGGAGATAGTCAGTTGAAAGCCTCCTCTCTTACTTGTCCCCTCTCTTCTCCCGGAGTAAGAAATGCAGTTTCCGATTCAGACTCTTTTCCTGTTACACGTAAAAAGATTGATTGAATTACTCTTTCGCATTTTCGCATGTTGTTCAAGAGATAAGGCAGCAAGCCAGTAATCTTCCGACTTAGGAAAGCCGTAAAGAAGTCTTTCTTTTTAAAGGCTCTCTGCCGGGCATTACGAAGGCCAAAATCAGCCTCATTCCTCACCTCTTGTAGGCAAGGAAGAGGGAAGACTTATAGCTTGAGGAGTTAGTTAGGACTTTACTTCTTCTATTTAGAGTTACGAAAGCAGGACTTAAGTCATAGCTTACTTTTTCTCTTTGTGTGAATCAAGCCGCTAGCAAAGAATTGATTGTAGTATGATTTGTACAGTTACCGGGTAAATTGTTAACAAGGAATGCAAGAACAATAGATGAGTTCTTCCCTTATCTTCTATGCTCAGGTAAGAGAGATGACTGAGATGGGAAGAAGGGGAGTTGGAAAAGCACGGCATTAGATGAAGGATCACCTTCCTTCCTTAAGGGGATGGAGTCAGGGATAACATTCGATTAGGGCAAGCAGGTCTGTTAAAGTAAAAGCATGGAACTGATAGCCATAGGCTTGAGATGAAGAGTTCCGCCCTCAGGGAATGTAGTCTCGGGATGAATGCCCGAAAAAGCAAAGTCAAAGACAGAAGAAAGGGGCCGAGGAAGAACCTGAGATCATGGAGTTGGAATAACATTCTCATTCATCAAGAACTTTGCTTCCATAGGGAAGGGTGAGCCCCATCTTCAGGTCGCTCCAGGCTCTACCGGAACCGAGCCTACCTTGGGGCCTTACGAGTGAACTGCCTTTCCTAACGTAACGAGGGCTAAGAGAGATCTTCCTTGCTGCTGCCTAGTAAAGGGACTGGAACGATTGACAGACGAAAGAAAAGGGGGGTTTGAACACTACTTTGAAGGGTATCAGTAAGCAACCAAACCAACGAAGCAAAGGATCGAGGGAGGGATTGAACAGAAGGAGGGGATGGCATTTCTAGGGAGTGATTAGATTCTCTAACCCCTTATCAATCAACGGGAGGACGGATAAGTTCTTCCGCTGAAGGAACAGCTCTAGTGGGCAAGGGGAAGTCAAAGCCGAGTTCAATAAATCAATCATGGGCTGAAGAAGAAGTTTAATAGGGATTAAGCGGAACTGGGGTAAGTAAGATACGGTAGAGGTCCAAGTGATTGCTCTTCAAGACCTTACTAGGCTCGGAAGGGAACTCTAAACTAGCTACTAGAGGAAGTCAAGAGAAATCCTAAACGGGAAATGAACTTACTCTACAATTACATTGTTCCCCCACTCGACGGGGAGCTACTCTAATTTTTCCCTGCCTGAAGCTCACAGGGTATTCATATTCAGGATTAGTGAAACTAAGCAGAAGTGAGCTACGCTAACGCCCCTAAATAGTAATATAGCCTTCCCCCTTGACTCTCCTAATTAATCAAGCATGGCATTCTTAAGCTTATAGCTAATTCAATTAAAAAAAGCTTTCTATCTTAAGCAAAGATGCACAAGCTGTCTCTTTTATACGTCACCGAAAAGGTTCGCACGTTAATGTTTTGAACAATTAAATAATATATCATCTACATTTAAATAAAATATTTAAAATATATCAATATTCTCCTCTCTTCCCGCCTTAACTTAAAAGGGCTATCAAAGGAGCTATTTCCCTGGTAGGCTAAGCCAGAAAGAGAAAGAAATCCCCTCTTCCGCTTAAGGCACCGAAGTCCCACAGCTAATATCAATAGCAGTTGATTCAAGGGAAGTTCTTTCTAGAGCAGTAAGAGCCTATTCTGTCTTGCTTTCTGATTCAATTCCGCTGCTAGGGTGAGGGAACTCTGCCTATCTCAATCCTTGGAAGCCGGTTTGAGGTTCACCGATTGACCTAATTCCATCAGTAGTTCGAGCGGATACCACCCCGGATGCATAATATACCGTGCCAGTTGATCCAGATCCTGCAGCTTACCACCCAGTTGGCGTGTGAACACTTTTGAATTAGCATCTGGGCCAGGACCGATTGGTCGGGTGGAAGCAGCATATCCCCTGTTATCATGAGAAACCGCGTTCCCACCAATCATGGTAAGATGTGACGTTCTGGACCGGGCATGAGAGGATGCGGCGAAGGCATGTAGCGGCATACGTAGGGAATGGAAGCACCTTAGTCGGGGGATAAGAGTCCCGTCCCTTACCGCCCTACTCGCAACTTGGGGGGTGCAACGAGCCTCGCTTTCCATGCTGCTTTCCTAGTTCGTTCGCTTCCATGCCCGCATTAATAGTTTCAGTTTGATCTCGTTCCGCAAGAGGCGTGCAAACAGGTTTGCGCATGCTGAAGGTTCGGGCGCAACCCTTCTCTACCGCATTTATGGCCCAAAGCCAATACAAAGGATTTCGGTTCCATCTTGCTCGAATCTTACTGTACCCCAGAGGAAAAGGGGATTTTGTGCTGTGAAGGTGGGATCGGTACACACGGATAAGGACTATCATGAGGCTCTATGTACTTCATTCCGTTTACCCCGCCTTCCGAATTCGACATTTCCCATTTTCCATGGAATAAGTAGGATTCAGGTGATAACGGGGATAACCATTGCTGTGGGTGAGGAAGAGATAAAAAATTTTCTACTCTAGGTTTAGGTGATCCTTCCAAATCATAAGCCTTCTCCAGTGCCTGGGTGGGTGCGCGAAATCATCAATTCTAAGTGCTAATAATAGCCCCTACCCTTAAATCAGTAGGGCAAGTCAATTTTACCTTCCCCGCTGGAGGATTCTGTAACCACTAGATTCTTTCGAGGGCTTGGTTTGGAGATAGCTGCAGGTTCTGAAATGCAGACTCCTCACTACGGGGTCGGATGAAGGGATTCGAAAGACAGCATGGATCGGGGAGAGGGGAAATTTGACAGCTCTATTGATCGAGAAAGCTTGGGCGGACCCCCAACCATTAGCACATTCAAAGATTCAGATGACTAATTGGCTGGAGTTGCAGAGGGAGAAAGGTGAATCCGCTCATGATGCGTGGAAAGTAGGGGAAGAGTCTGATTCAAAACCGTCTGCGATAGATCACGTCGAACTGAAGCACTTAAGAAAGAAGCTGATAACTTTTGGTTGATTTGATGCTCATTCTGACACGGTTCATATAAAGTCACAGCACAGACATAACCTGGTTGCTGCTACTAGTCAGGCTCATCAAATGCAAACATGGCTCTTGTTGGCCCCATCTAGAAGGCCCGGCCGTCAACTGCTTATCCTGCAGATGCGGCTGACCTAGATCTAGATGTCCCATCAATAGCGAAGGAAGTGGCTGAACTCGTTCTTTGGGACTTGGACTCTGACTTTCCGTACTCGTCCCTGAACCCAATGGGGAATCCGTCCCTTTCAGCCCCTGAACCTAATGAATCTGTTTGGTACGCTGAGGCTTCTCCTTCCCCTGAAATCGGCCGTAAACAGACACTGCTTGAAGACAAGGGACAAAGACCTCTCTTTCCAATCTCGTAGGAAGTGGAAAGGAAGTAGCTTGTGCTTGGCGTGCTCTAAGCTCCGAAGCTGATGTTCGATTGAATTAACCTCAACAACTCGGTGAGGCGCGGTTAGATCATTGCAGTGAATAGGAAGATAAACCGCTTAGAGCACTTGACCATGGTCAGGTCAGTAGGACGGAATCTTTGCAGCTACAGGAATGGATTTCATTCCGACTGTTAACTCTCACGGGAGTTAGCAGCGAATAGGAATAAAACAAGGCGTTTAGCGCCAACCACCGTGTATCACGTAACTTGGACTCTAGATGATAGACTCCAAGTTGAGAAAGATTGAGTGACAGCTTCCTCTACTTTTAGGGCTGGGTGAAGGCAATGAAGGAAAGCTAAAATCGAACTAGAACGAGAGGCGACGGAGGCTGCTTTCTCAATAGGTGACGACAGGGCCAGAACGGAGGAGAACGGGATAGATGAATAGAATAGTTCCGCAAAAGCACACTCAAAGACATGCCATAAAGAGAGTTCATAAGGATCTTATAGTTATAGATATAGTCCAAGGCTTCATTTCCTGATTCCTTACTTTTTTGTCTGCTCTCAGATAGGGAGCTAACAAAGCTTACAAATGGACTTTCCATCAGATTCTCAAAGAGATAGCCACTGAGAGGGAGCCCATAATTGACCCGGGTAGCCAAGGCTTCTTGCATATTTGAATTCCTCACTGTAGTAAACTCCAATGAATTCCCCGGTTGGGAAGATTAAAGTGTTATTTTTGTCCCGATAGGGTAGAAAGGGTCTGTCGATAGTACTTGGACAAGTAACATATGCTTCAATAAAGCCAAACATATTATATAAATCCATACCTGTTAAATTCCTGTACCATTTTGGCTCACCTCCGGGCATTGGCAAAGTCTTCATGACAAATGGATATAAAGAATTAACGTCATAGTAAAAGAGATTCTCCCCATGTGGTTTATACACATCAGAATGCCCCCCATAATAACCACGACGAATGAAGGTGTCTTGCACCTGACTTGCTTGGGATATGGATAGGAAAAGTCTTAGGATCGTCAAACTTTTTACGAAAGATTGTTAGAGCCAGTGAGGAAAGGGTTATCTTGCTTTCTATGTCCACCTTGTACAGCTTCCAATATATCTCTTGAGCTTTTTGCATTACACCTCCAAGGAGAAGGATGTCCTGCTTCATATAGTCTAATAAGCTTTCTTTCATACTTGCCAGATTTGACAGTCTCACCTCTTCATATGGGATAGAGCCTTTCGGGCCTAGACCCGGTCATAGATTCTTAGCTAAGTCGCTAAGTTTGCCAGGGAGTAGATTCAAGGAGTCTCTGAAGCGGAATAACATCTTCTTACCAGAATAGACAGCTAACTCGTAAAGCCTATTGTTCCTCATCAGTGCTTTTAGCTTGTAGCTCTTGTAATGACATGCTAGGTGCTTAAGCAAGATAATTCCATCGAATCTAGAGAAGTTGTGGAAGTAAATAGTTATAGTTAAAGTAGATTGTTCTTGTCTAACAATCGTTGATATCCTTAATACCAAGTCATTAAGTACCTTTTGACTCCTTTCTTCAAAGGAATCCAAGATTCTAGAGTAGTCTTCACTGAAGTCGACCTGTAAACCATATTCGAAGTCAAGGAATCAATAGTAGCAAGTCTCTTTCGACTCTACAAAGTATGAAATCAATCCCTTATTCCGCCTAACAGGAGGAATCAAGCCTGGGGCGAAAGCAGCTGATGGATGAGTAGGCTTCCCCTCCAGCATCTGCTCTCTAGTTAAGTAAGGTGAAAACATCGATTGAATTAGTAGAAAACTGCCTTAGTTAGAAGGTAAGATGATCCGATAGTAGCTAGAGGCAAAGCCTTGGATTCCATTCCAATTCTCCCCCCTTCTTAGCCCCATTGACTAAGAAGGGACTGCAGCTTCAGCAATTTCCTTAGTCTTAGTTGAAAGCAAAGATCAGGCCATTTACCCTCCAGGGGGATTAGGTAGTTACAAAAGAAAAGCCCTTCCTTAGAAGTCTAAACCAAGGCATTCTATTTCTAATACTCAAATCGAAAGGTTAGTCTTCTTTTCTACATTCTACAGGCCCAGCTTCTTCTGAGAAGTTCGGCAGCAAGGAAGTCTATTCCCTTGGATTCTATTTGGATTCCTTACCACCGGGGATTCCCCTATCCTCACTGTAGGAACATACTGAGGCTAAAGTAGCCGCAGTCTTTGTCTTTGAGTAAGTTGCTATTGAGCTCAGCCCCTGGTAACATACTAAAGAATCATATCCTGAGGACTAAAGAAAAGCTGCCTTGGAATCGAATCTGAAACTTTGAAATAAAGGCCTGTGAGAATTTCTTCTTTTAGAAGCTAGGAGATCTTTAGTCTCTGCAAACCTCACCACTTCGTCAGCAGGTGATAACTGCCATCTTTTTAGGTTTTTAAACCATCAGGACAGAATGCTTTTAGCGGCAAATAGAACGAAGCAGACAATATAACGCAATCTATCAATTGTTGAGCTAAACCAGCCTTTTACCCTAAAGAAGATTTCCAACTAACTGGATTTAGGGATTTCTTGCTTTCCGGGGCATATCCGCCCTGATCTTCCCGACTGAACTCCTATAGACTCAAGAGAAGCTGTAGGCCTTACTGAGCTAATTCAGTAAGCTATTCAAGCTCCTAGACCTCCGTCTGCCTAGTCCTGTCCTCAATAGATGACTTCCGCTTTAGGACTTCTCGGAGATTAATCGATCTATCTTAGTTACGACCGGAGACAGATCGGGACGAGCTGCATCCTATTAAGATTTAGATGTTTTAGTTAGGGCGGAAAGCTACCTATCTTCTTCTGTCCTTATCTTCCATGCTAAATCTGAGATCGATTCCTGAAGTGACTTTGAAACATAAACATCATCAAATACGGCTACTGAAACTGCTAAATCAACAGATTCTGCTACTGAATCAGCTACTTCCGAATCCCTGTGATGAACTGAAACTGAGTCTGATTCCACTTACTCGTAACAGGCTTCTTTACGTTACGGTGAGGCGCGGTTAGATCATTGCAGTGAATAGGAAGATAAACCGCTTAGAGCACTTGACCATGGTCAGGTCAGTAGGACGGAATCTTTGCAGCTACAGGAATGGATTTCATTCCGACTGTTAACTCTCACGGGAGTTAGCAGCGAATAGGAATAAAACAAGGCGTTTAGCGCCAACCACCGTGTATCACGTAACTTGGACTCTAGATGATAGACTCCAAGTTGAGAAAGATTGAGTGACAGCTTCCTCTACTTTTAGGGCTGGGTGAAGGCAATGAAGGAAAGCTAAAATCGAACTAGAACGAGAGGCGACGGAGGCTGCTTTCTCAATAGGTGACGACAGGGCCAGAACGGAGGAGAACGGGATAGATGAATAGAATAGTTCCGCAAAAGCACACTCAAAGACAGGCGAGCCTTCATTAGCTGACTTGGGAATAAAAGAACTTCGCACTGACCTATCATTCCTACTCTTATGAAGGCGACAGACCTACGTGTCTTTTGAAGCTCATCTTTTTGCGTCAAACGAAGATCATTTACGTTCTAAAAAAAACTTTTAATTATTATTCAATTAAGTCAGAAACGACTCATTCATCAACAACTTTTTCAGAAAAATAGAGCTCAAAGAGACGGGGGTCCTGTCTTTTATGCATTTGGAATGGTAGCTTTGGCTTTGTACAACCAGACATCGCTGGCATAACCATAAAAAATAGCGTAATATTAAAAAAGTTTTCGTGCCTCGTCTGCCTTAGACGAGTCGTATGCTTTGTTCATTTCGTAGGCATCGAGTGCGTATACCTAAGAGTACTCATTTATGCCCACTTTGAATGAATAGGAGGGGGGGGCCTATACAGATTCATCCTGTAAGGACGCCAGCACCTTTCAGCTTTCCAGTTTACCCAATCAACGCCCTCCCCCATCTATTCCCCATCATAGCACTTGGAATGACTTCCCTAATCGAATGTGGGGCCTCCATAACGGCACTCTTGCCGAGAAAGCCCTTCCACATCAAAGGAACTTTAGCTTTCACTGACCCCACAGGCCTTTTTTGCTATCACACGAGAAAAATGCCTTATCGCCAATGATGCTAACCATACCTCACTTGTCTTAGCTGAGTTAATGGTTTAATTTAATCCTACCTGCCCAGACATGTATAAAAAACCTATTACAATCACGCCACCGGATGACCTAAAGTAAAGATCGCGTGGTTACGCCTTAGGAATCGGAGAGGCATATGAATATCTTTCCTTTATACATTAAAAAATAGAAAGTTATTCTTTATAACCGAGAGAAAGGATACCTATGAATGAATGCTATTCCGCCGGTCATCTGTCAAACCTCTCGCATTTCGGAAATGCTTTCAGGAAGGGTGCCCCTACATTGGTTTCAACTCATTCCCAGCTGCATAGTGCCATCCTACCAGCGGCATTGCAGTCGCTAAGGGCTCGCTGCCTTTCCTTTCTAGCTATCACTCTTTTTCCCCAGAAATCAAAATCATCACCTTGGCATTGAAAAAAAATGTCCCTGAGTCCATGTCGTGATAATAGAGCAAAGCCTTAATGCCGAACTTGGTAAACGAACAAAAACAACTAAGAGGTCCCTTCCCTCCTTTGCTTGCTTGGATCAGGATGTAAGGCCTAGCCTGAGATACTTCCGACGCGCAGTTCAGCTAATTCTCAAAAGGGAAACTTGCGCTTATTCATATATAAGGAGGAAGTCCTATTGACGTATAGAAAGTACTAGGCTTTCATCCTCGCGGCCTAAGGGCCGGGTCCTACTCCTCAACTGGTACACAACCCATTACGTTAGTTAAGTTAGGACTTTCTCGTCATCTGGTACCTAACTAAACCGCTTCCATTCAATACTCAATTCAATACATAGCATGCTTTCAAATCCTTCCTCAGCAGCCTCCTGGTTCGTAAGCAATTAGCGGAAGGGAGATAGAAATCCATAGAAAGGCAAAGCTCCGTATCCAACTCGGAAGTGGGAATCTTGTTCCATTTAGGGAGGTTAAATCCCGTCCAGCAGAACCATTTGCGAGGTTTGATTCTTAAACCGGATCGAGCGGGTGCCTAAGCTTGAGTCATGATCATTAGGAAGTGTAATAACTTATTCACTTGCTGCGACTTAGCCTCCTTATGAGTCGGGCACAGCTAATATCTTATTGGAGGAAGAGTCCGATCTATGATAAGAGATCTCATCATCGGATGATGTAATAGCCAGACTAAGTCTTTCCAACCAACTTCAATTGTGAGGCATCCTTCTCTTAATAGACTTTATGACCGTACTCTTAAAGCACTCGTTCTAGCAGATATGTCTTTGTCACAGCCAGTGGAATAGATAAGAATGAGATTGGACGATAGGCAGCACTCTCAGGCCACTTTCCCAAGACAATAGGCTACGGAGCGGACAGCCTCAAAAGAGGAAGCAGTCCAATCTATTCCATACGATCACTGATCGAATCGGGAATAGGGGCTTTCCCATCCAAGTAAGAAAAGGGCCATACGGGTACTAGTTTCATGGTGATTAGTTTGAACCTCCTCCCCCTCCCACCTCTATGGCAGACTGCAAGCACAGAAGCTAAGGGCACGATTGCCCGCCAAGTTCAGATAAGGGAATGCCCGAGTTTCAGAGCAGAGGTTAAGAAGCTTTCATTCTACAAGAGGAAGCATCGGGGGTGGATGGAACTATACTTTACAAAAGCTATTTAGAGCGATCCCCGTAGATTAGAGAAAACAGGGAAATTGCAAGGAAAGCGCTGGACCTTGCTACAGACATAGCAGGGGAGACTCTGACTACTAGCTGTAGGGATCCCTAGGCCTCACATTCGATTAGGGAAGGCAGTCCCGAGACTGACTATGTTACTTCGATCTGATACCTCTCGATTCAGAGAGGAAATGCGCATTTGTATCATTTTGAGTCTCCCCATCTCGATCTCTACTAATTGGATATGGGGCTGGTTGTGAAGGGAAGCTTTGTGGGAGAAAGGAGGAAAGGGTCAGGCTAGTAAAGGCTTGACTCAAACATATGGGATAGATTACGAGGAAGCCTTTGCCCCGGTAGCCAAGATGAAGTCTGTTCGTCTCCTGCTCTCTATTGCTGCGAATCGAGATTGGCCTCTGTTCCAATTAGATGTGAAAAATGCCTTCCTGAACGGGGACCTACAGGAATAAGTTTACATGAGTCCTCCACCCGGTTGTGTCAGGGGGGGGAGAACAAGAGAGGTCAACTGGAGTGGAAGCCAAACGACGGGGCCGAGAATCCGTGATCGATCCGAAGAACCACTGCCAGATACGATTCTGCTCCCCCTTCGTACTACCAATGCGATTCTTGCCCGGCTTTCTTTCGGCTGGCTTAAGAAGGCTGCGGTGAGAATGAGGATCACTTCGGAACTCTAGGAAAATGGGCGTTTTAGGGCGGGATCTAAAAGTTCTCCAACGTGTTGCGGAGCCTTCGGCCGTGAGAGGGTCTTTTGGCTTCCTCAGGGCCGTGTGAAGCTTAGCTTTAGCAGCCACGTGATGATTCAAGATTCGTGGTAGGCGTAGGAGCTGGGCGAAGCGGTAGCGAAGCTCAGGTGGTGATGCAAGTGCGCGGTGAGCGTAGTAGCCCCTCGGGCATGCTCTTTGTACAACCAAGCGAAGAGCTAGTGAGGGCCGGAATGGAATATCGTATGTAGTGTAGAATCGGATCTGAAGCTCTTTACTAGGATTGGAACAGGCGAGGAACGAGTGACCACAAGCTCCGCTTAAGCGCTCGACATGCAGTTAGCTTAAAACATGTTATGTGGCCGAGCGAAGCGCACCCGCGTGAAGCAGCCTAGCATCACTTTAGATAGGAGCAGAATGGATGACTTACAACTAGTTCTTCGGATCGATATATCGTACGACGTAATGGAGATCTTGGTCTAGGTCCGGTGGTTCGCGGAATTCGGGACCTAACGATGTTCGATTCGTCACATGAACGGGAGCAGACGATTCCCTCGTCTCTCCCTTTTTCGGGGAATGGCTGCAATCACAAGCAAGTGATTGAATGAGTGGGGGGCCCCGAAAGCACATGCGGGATAAGCAGGTCTTTCAGGAGACGGTCTAGAAAGAAAAGAGAACTCTCAACAAGCTGGAACTAATCAAGATCAATAGGAAGGCTAGAAATTCATTTTTTGACAAAGTTCATGCCCATATGGAAGGGCTTTTTTGTTGATGCATTCCTGTTGAAAAAGATACAAACACTCATGTTTCTGCTCCCGGATCCGATCCGCTTGGATTATCAATAAATAAGGGGAGCCGTCTTAGGAAATGACTTCACTTAAAAAAAAGACAGATGCCACCCCCTTTCTTATTATTAGTAAGGAGGCGAGGGAGTAACTCGTCTGATCTTGCGGTGCACTCACTCCCGTTACGAGAATGAAATGACGCCCCAGCTCGACTCGAGACCAAGACTCCTTACAACTCGCACCAATAGCGGCCCCATTTGTCTAAGGCGGCGGAGATTGATTGAAAAGGCAGCCCAGCCCAGCCGCCCCTCCCCCCTAGCTAGCCGCCTACCTACTCGTGCTCGTAGCTCGATCGGAGGTTAAGAGTGTGGTCCGGCGGAAAAACAGAAGTCGTCCGTTTCAAGTGATACGTGAATTGCTCAGTAGTGCTTCGCTGCTTGATGTTGCCCCGCTGGCGGAAATAGCTTAATGGTAGAGCATAGCCTTGCCAAGGCTGAGGTTGAGGGTTCAAGTCCCTCCTTCCGCTCTTGGCTTCGTCGTTTAGTGGTAACGAGTAGAGTAGGCATCGCCTCTCGATCCAATCCGTCTTTCCCTGGCCTCCCCAACACACACACTCTTGATACGAAAGAAACCTCCCGCCATAGAGAAGAAAGAGATCTTAAGTCTGGGTCCCCTCGATCGCCCTCCCCTTGAACCTGAACAGGTCGAGAGAGATGAACCCGCACCACATTTTATAACCTTCGAACCCAACTAGAGATGGAATTCCATCACCTAAACAACTCAATTGAGAGCTCCGTGACCGGTTCAATTCAAGGGAAGGTCCACCAAAAATGGAAAGGCCATTCCCCTCCCTATCCGTTTCTTGATCCCTCATTCCACGAATTCGTTGTTACTTTTTCATTCAAGGACTGAAAGCTTTTCGTTTTATGAAGACTCCCCACTTCTTTGTCTTATTAGCGCAGGTGTTCGTCAACGATGAAAGCCGCTGAACTTAAGACTCGAGTTGAGATAGAGGGCTAGGCCAAGGATAGGAGGGCTTTCAGGGACTGGGGAAGACGGGTGGATTATAGAGCTAGGGGCAGATCAGAGGTTTGTCCATTGGTATTGGGCATGGACGAGCCTCGCCCAAACCCACTTTAACGCCAGCATTGATGAAAAAAAAACTTCTCCCATCGCATCATTAACCGGTGTAGGATTCAAGATCAGATCCAGGATTCGAGTCAAATCGACCTTCCCTCTCATCTCAGGGTGAGGCAAGGTAGCTTGCTCAAATGTTCGTTGTTCAATATCTCGGCTGCTCAAGAAGTTGGACTAGCAGCTCCTCCGACCCGGAGTGGATTCTAGGGGAAGGGCGGAGCCTCACCTTGCAGTAGGCGTTGCTGGGACGGGTTCCAACTGGACTGAAGGGAGGAGGAATGAAAGACTCCGATCTTACTGGGGATTCATCACTGGCTAGGGCTTTCGAATCAAAGCATGGGCATCCGCAACTAAGAGGGAACAGTAGATCGTCGATTGAAGAGCCAGGTCAGTAAACTTCTATTGGGACTTCTATTGATTATTGATTCGACTAGTAGCAACAAACTTGTATGATGGGGCCCCATGGAGACGCAGGAGATGGATGCAGGAGCCGCCAGCCGGATCGACCAATAAATGATAAGAGGGATGGGCTCATTCGACTAATTAGTGATCCCTGGCCCTACCTAACAAAGAGATGTCCCTAAAATAAGAGGGGATTGGTTGATCGGAAAGCCCTCCATCGTACAGCAGGAGTAGGACATTCCATATAATTCAGATCCGCTAGCTGTCACTCCTTGCCCTATTCGGTCAAGCCCTCTTCCTATTTTTTTTCATCGACAGGTAGGGTTGGTTAATTAAAAGGTTCCTTATTCTGGTTGTAAAGCGGAAGAAGAGGGAGAAAGAATGGGCACAGCCCCACCAGCAGCCCGCGTTTTCGACCCGAAAGGAAGGAATTGAAAATGAAACAAGAATCTGTGTTCACTATCTATGGAGCGGAGTGACTATCCTTAATCTCCTCTTCCCTATCTCCCCCTTGCCTTTTTTCATTTTTCTCGCCGGCAGGTAGTTTACTTGCTTACTTGTTAGAGTAAGGAGAATCCATTTCTTTTTTTTTTTTTTCCCCATCCCAGCAGTCAAACTCCTTCCTGACCCCGCTCACCTGCCTCTGAAGCTGGAATGCCTTTCTAGAGGGGGCTACCCTACCCGAGGAATCGATAAGTTTGAAGTGGGATGTGGAATGTGATTGGGGATGGATGGTGGTTATGAAAAAAGTTCTGCATCAGATGATGAGCATGAATTCAGAAAGGCGAAAACTTTTTCTTTTATTGGCGCCCGATAGGTAATTCGATTGAGTCGAAAGCCTACCAACGCATAAAGGTTCCGATTCGAGCGAGAGCCCAAACGGGGGAGGCGAGAACATCTTGATCGAAAGCTCCACTGTTATTAATAATGAGAAATACTTTTCAAAATTCGATCAAATCGATCGAGAATCTTATCATCTGTTAGGTAGGCCAACCGACCGAGTTTTGTTGGGCTGGGCGTCCATGTCACAGAACCTTTCTTCTAGCCAAGAATCCCATTATTGATCGAATCGGGGCGGATCCAATTCAATTCATTGGCAAATGCCAAATCTACTGTTTTAACACTCAGAAAAAAACCTAGAAAAGAAGAAGAGTCACTAAGACAAGAGCTAGGTAAGCAAAAAGGAGAGGCTAGAAAAGGCGGGGCAAGGGGCTCTCCATCTCTAGGAAGATTGTGTCCAGGATCTGGTAATCTAAGTTCTGGTCGGCTCGTATTAGCCTGTGCTTTATTACAGGTAGTAATTCCCCCCGTTCCTTTAGTCTTTTCAACGGTACTTGAATCTTAAGTCGCGGTCATGTCTCACCCCCAGTATAGCGACCGATTCCATGTTTCCCCCGAATTTCCTCAGTTCCAGGCTTTCCTCTCTCTCCCAGCGGATGCGCGTCGTTAGCCTTTCTCTAAAGTAAAGTAGGCTTTCGCGCCCCCTTACTCTAACATCACCCCTTCCTTTACGTTGTTGGTCGAGCGGCTTCAAACCTCTGCTCATCCATCTTCATTCCAAAGGCGAACCTTTCCATTGAGTGACTTTAATATGGTTTACAGTTAAAGGTTCTTAACCAACCCTTTCTCGCCGAGCTTTCTAAAGCAAGCTTTAAGAGAGAAGAGTAAGGGGGACCCTCTTTTTCTCCTGCGGAGCCCCTCAGAAAGTAACCGGCGGCCGGTAGCTCTACTAAGCGAAGAACCGCTCGCAGCCTTTTCTTCGCGAATAACATGTGCGGGTAGCCGCCTAGGAGAAGAGAAGCAAGCTACCTTCCATCTATATCTATAGGCGGCAACGGTAAGAGCTGGTAAGCATGGTAACTGTATCGGCGGCCGGCGCTCCGCGTTCTATCTAGGTTCCGCTCTTACGTACGCCCCACCTCACATAGAAGAAGGGGAACCCCTTCCATAGAAGAACCCGTGTGGGTGAGAGGGGATTGAATCATTCATCAGATACGTCTTCTTCCGTGATCCATTTTATGTCAACTCTCTTTATCAAAAAAAAGGCCTACTTTACAAACAAAGGGAAGGTCGTTTCCCGGGAACCTTGCAACCTTGCGGTTCCCGGTAACCGGCCGCATCGGCCCGGTAACCTTCGTCACCGTCGGTTCCCGCAACCAAGCCTTTTTTTTATTTCTTTCTGAAGGGCTTGCGGTTCATTACACCAAAGGCTTTAAGTGAACTATTGAAGCTGTCGAGAGAGTACCAAATGCTGACGAAGGTTACCGACTTTCGGTGGACGCGGAGCCAACGAGTCTTTAAGTAAGTGGGCGAACAGCGTAACGAGTCTAAGGTTACAGAAGCGTTCGCCAACTTTGATAGGTAAACGCATTGCAAGCAAATAGAGCAGAGAGCTTACCATCTGTTTCTATTAGATTAGAGTCGCGAGCTTGTTGTAGTCGGTCCGTGAAGGGAGAACTTGCTGCTTACTTGCTATATCCCCGCGTTCTTGCACGGCTCGTTCTTCGAGCCCTACTTCAAGGTTCAAGGGCTCCCCGTTCGGTTCGTTCTACCGTCCAAAAAAAGGCCGTATGGAGTATAGCCAAGTGGTAAGGCATCGGTTTTTGGTACCGGCATGCAAAGGTTCGAATCCTTTTACTCCAGATTATGAACACCCGATCGGATCTGTCAAGAACGAGCTGACGACTACAGGGGAAGCGGCTGATTGCTGTCCCTGAGCCCAGCCCGGGAGGAATGCATGGTTCCCTGGCGCTTCATGGGCTTGCTTTCTTAATGCGTTCGCTTGATTGCTGTCCCTGAGCCCAGCCCGGGAGGAATGCATGGTTCCCTGGCGCTTCATGGGCTTGCTTTCTTAATGCGTTCGCAGTCCCCCTCCCTCTTATCTAAACCTCCCCCGCTCCCCATACGAATTTGAACTACGATCCCCTGGAGCAAAACGAACGCTGTGGATACACTTTTGAATGCTGTCACCGAAAGTGTCAAAAAACTTACGGTAACACATGATTTTCCCTGCCGGAAAACTAGACATATTCAAAAAGAGTAGAGCAGGTCATTCATTGGGGATCCGGCGGGTCTACGTTAAATGATATTTTTTTGGATATTACGGAGTATGGCTTTGCCAGTCATTACTTTCACGAGGCATAAAATATCCCATATTCTATTGGGGGCCGGGGGTTGGCGGATAAAGAAAGATGGACAGTAAGGATTGCGTAATATCAATTTTTCGGCCTCGCTTAGGTTCCTCTCGATTCTCCCCGGATTTGAGCCTTTGACCTGCCCGACATGCTGTTGACTTGGAGATGAATTCTTCGGCCGTACCTTCTGCGGTCGTTACACTCGGTCGGTCATGCTGGGACCAAAGAAAAGTAGAAGCCTCAACCGTGTGTGTCGAAGGCATTATAACTACAGTACGCGACCCCCAAAATCAACATCTACATCCCGTCGCTACCCTTTCAGCCCTTTAAATGTTCATCTTCCCGCGTGAGGGTGATCGGCGTTCTCGTTCACGAAGCCAACCGAGTAGCTCATGGGAAGGAGCATGTGAGGGAGAAGGACAAAACTTCGTCTCTTCGAACGGAGCCCTGGTTTCCTTTTTTACTATGTAACACCTCCTCATCAACAGACGTTTCCCGAATAACCCTTCATTCCAGGAAAAACCAGCGCTTGTTAGCAGCTGAATCACTCTCTCCTCTGAGGCTTTCCTCTTTCCTGTCCTTCCACGGGAAAAGTTAGAACTTCGATTGCTTTCAGACTTGCGTGCTTTTCGAAACTCTTGATCTTCTCTTTCTCTCCCCATTCCATGATAGTAAAAAACTACCTACATAGGAAAACCTTGAACAAAAGAAAGGTTTCTCCAAAGGGGGATGGTACCCTTCCTTTGTTCTTTGTCCAGCTACTCGGTCAATGAAGATGGAAAGGTTGTTTTGTAACCCGGTTCGGTGTAGAGATAAAGGACAGTAGGCCATCCCCTTAGACTGAAAGGCTCTTCCCCTCGGATTCTTTCCTTCGGCTTAACTTTCAATAGTGACACAGCTGAGCCTATATTGATAGTTTTTCATTTACAGCTTTTGAATCGACAAATTGAATTTCGTCATTTCACTTTTAAGGTGTACTTTTCTTTCATTCTTTCCGACCAGACAACTGCTATTTCTTTCCTAGAGCTAAGAGAAGCTAAGCCATATCGCACTGTATACAGCCATTTATTTTAGGGATAGTTGCATCTTGACTTTCCCGTATTCCATGGAGCAAGCCTCTTGTATAGGATTTGACAGAATTGAATCTTTCGCAAACTCTTCCTTCTTCCTTGTCTGATCCGGCTTTCCCGATTAGATCAGTACCTTTTTTCATTGAGATCGGGAAAGAAAGTTGCTCTTTAGGTTAGGAAGGGGTCTATCTGCAGCAAGCCCCACTAGTAAAGTCAAAGGGAAAACGATAGGACCGATGCTCTTGCTGAATTGACAGGCCTTCTTGACTCATTTGCAGGGTTTCCGTATCCATCTTGCTTGCAGCCTTAGAGAGCTATTCATTGCTTTCAAGTACTCCCCGAGTATCACGCTAAGATATTCCTTTTCTTGTTCTCGAGTCTTGGGGAAACGCTTCCTTCGGGTTCTCTCGTCATTCCCCGCCTGCCTTCTACTACCATTACCATAGTTGAGGAAAAGTCACTCCTAGCTCGGCTCGATGCCAAGTTGAACTCTCGTCTCTGGTAAGATGCATGGCTTTGAAAGAAGTCAATCTAGGCTATGATCGGGCGAAATCTACCAACCACGTAGACCCGGCGAGGGTGAGAAAGAAGTCCTGCTGACCTATCTTAAGCAAAGTGAGTTGACCTTTACTAAACAAGCTAGGGATTCATGACTAGCTAACTCTACCTATGGTCGAGGTACAAGTAACCTCCTTACCTTACTTAGTCTTTACTTTTGAACTAGATTGAAGGGCTTCTTGGCTTGCTCCCGCAGGTATGAAATCACTTGCTTGCCCGGTGAATCTTTCATAAACAAGCACCAGGCGCTCCCTGAGCCCTAAGCTCCGCACTCCTGACTACTCTCGTTTATCATTCCTAAAAAGGCTGGAGGCTTAGCTACTAGTCCGAAACTCTCACATTATTTTAGAAAGAAGGGATGGTCGATGGTTGTTTTGATTTGATTAAGTTTGAATTTAAGAAGGGATGGGGAATTTGTTCGACTTGTAATCGTTCTATGTGTCTCATGTGTTTTGGCTACAGAGCTAGTCCCCGAAAATGCCTTTTGAAGTTGGGGTTCAAGCGTTGGGGGTAAACCTTTTGGAAATGCCGATTCTTCCGTTTAACGGCATGAAAGAGAAAAGGGCCATGCCTAAAGAAGTACTCTGCGATCCGCCACGTAAGACCCGTTTGTGTGTCTAGAACGTCACGTCCAAAGTCAATTGGAAGGTGCGGGCCAGACCGGTGTCCATCCCGACATGGGATGTTGGGCTTCCCTTTGGCCTTTAGTAGAGAAAAAAGCTCTTGGAATCTTCAGATAAAGTAAATAAGTTAGGAAACCTAGTGCCATCCGAGAGTCTGATTAGTCTTCGTGGTGGCGGGCCTTGCTTCTTTTCTTTGCTATTGAAGGAGTAAGCAGCGCCCTTAGCATGCTTTTGCCCGGGAGTGGGTGCAGAGTATCCACCCTTTATTTAGCCTTATCCGCTCTTGGTGGTTTAGTTAGGGCAGTAGATGACTTAGAGGTTGACTTTCTTCTTTACTGCTTTCCATTTCAAAGGCTATAAAAGTGGGAGGGAAATCGGAATCAGTACACGAATGAGTTAAGTTCCTTATAAAAAAAGAAATATATCTTACCTTCTGTTATGATGTTATGAAGTAAAGAAGTTCGGGGTTCACCTCTGTACTCTTTCTTTGCCAATCAATCTATCCGATAAGCATCATACAGTGGAACTACTAGCCGGCCAGAAAAAGAGAAATGGATGTTAACGCTGATTTATAGTTGTTTTCGACCGGCTTGAATCTTTCTGCTACTATTGCGAATGGAAGGGCTACTTAACTTATACCCCGTCTTGGGATACAGCGCTAGTCGAGTGACTCCGTACCTCGTGTATAAAACATATACATGGAAGATGAAGATAGCCATTGAAGAGAGACTCGCTGGCTAACTAAGGGCAATCTCCCATTGGATCTTTGGTTAGGTCACGGTCTACTTCTACCACTGGATCCTTATGTCTTATTCTATTTTGTATTATAAAAGGTCTTTTAACTCTTCTGTTTATGTAAGGACCGATACAATTGGTCTTACCAGGTTCAGTTAGGCCTTGGGGCCACTGAATTTCTAGAGCGGTCGCTATTGAATAGGTGGGTCCGGTTGAAATACTTAGCTAAACAGTCAACTGATCCGGATGCCACAATTGAATCTTGGAGGGACCAGTAGACCACCTGGAAGGTGAAGATCCTAAGCTAAGCTGAAAAGGTTTTCTCTGGAAACTCTTCGATCTTGTTTCCCAGTATTTGATTTGAGGAATGAGATTGCGAAACCATTGGTTATAACTGATCATTTGACCTATGCTATGGTAGAGGCTGGATTTCTGGTGGTAAAGACTTCTTGTCTCCGACCTGTGAGAAGAAAGTAAAGTCTCAAAAACCATTCCTCTTAGGCGCACGGAACTCTTTCTTAGGGTTCATCATAGCTCTCCAACGGCAGACAGAATTCGTATCGTCTTAGATTCCCGACCCCCTTAAAGCATTCTTTGAGCAAGCTACAAGAAGTTGAGCACTATACTCCATCTCTGTTATGGATAGGTAGGCTAGCCAGTCTCCCCAGCCCCTTCTCATCAATGGGCATTTGTAGGAACTAGGAACTTCTTATCTTTGGTTTCACGCCCCACACCATTGCGGCAGAAGGGAGTTCAGAGAAATTCCTTTTCATCTTATCACTCGTTGATGGTTGCTCTCGGCATCCCCGAAAAACCTTCCACTCGGCACCTCACCTAACCTAAGGATCATTCATTAAGATCAGGCGCTGTAAAGCCTTAATGCTCAAAGGAACTCAAGTCAAGGAATGAAATCTTTTGGTGGGTCAAAGAAATGCTTTTTATGCCACACCCTGGCTGGCATTCTAATAGAACTCAAAGAGGGCAGGTGACGGCAGTAAGCTTTAGTGCTCCATCCATAGTTGAATAGGCGGGAGAGGAAACCAAACCTATTCTATCTAGGCCGGGTTGGAATTTAGGCTTGATCAAGAGGAGCAGGTGGAAAGGGACACAAGTGAACTACCCATAACCAACCCAATAACCAGAAGAATGGAAGAGAACATGGGATCGAGATCTAGCTTCATATCAGTAGTGGGTTCATGTGAAGGATGCTGATGCTCCAATGCCTGATAGCACAGATTTGATCATATGCAGGATGCTCTGTTTAGTATTACTTTATATATATGATTGCTTTAGTCCGTCCCACTTCTCTTTCCTTCATGTTGTCACCAGCGCTGCTGGGAAAGGTCCAATCCGATCGCTCCGAAGCTGGTAGGGTCTCGCTGCTTAAATAAAATAAGAAATCTTCTTTTCTCGCCACCCGGCCTCCTACCCCCTTCTTAGTCAATGGGGCTGTTGTTTCAAGAATCTGACCTTAGCAACCCGAAACGTGAGCGGGGAAGCTGACTATGACTACACCTTACCCCTTGAGTCATTGAGTTTGATTGAGCCGACTGCAAATACCTATGGATCTATGTCACCAAAAACAACCACCCCAGCAAGTCTACCAACCAGCACGGATCCTCCCAAGCAACTTCCAACTGCGCCAACTAGACATGTATCGAAACCTGGTTCGCCACCCCGGAAAGCCTTCCCCACCAACTCTATCTTCACTTCTTGTTTTGATTATGAGGGAAACCCATAACTAGAACTAGGGATCTGCACTCCTACGTGGACATCTACTTGTACTTGGAGACAGAGAAAGTTATTGTGCTACGTAATACTATAATTATCAGAATTGCAGGTTCGCTAGTAGCTCTCCCTTGTTCTCTAGGTTCGGTAACCGGGGTAGCTAAAGGCTGCCTTGCTTCCCGTTGTGATGTTACGAAAATCCTTTAGGAAGATGTAATTACGATATTGACCTTCCTTGCTCTTTCCTCTCCTTCTAAAGCAGACAGCTCGCAGGTTCCAAACCTTGAAGATCTCCGCCTTAGGATAATCCTGACCCGCAGGGAAAGCCCTTATCTGGATCTTGGAATGCTCGCATGATTATGATTGATCATAGAAGGACTCTCCTTCGTAGACCCATTCTGTTCATAGAAAAAAAGAGTTTACTCAGTCAAGGGGAGGGGAGCTCACTGGCCTTTTAATGCGTTTTAGGCCCTTTTTTTTTGCGGATGGATGTTTTGTAAGTAGCAGCCCCCCCTTCTATTCCTAGATCTGCTATCGATCTGATTCGATTGTCTTTTCCCGCAGGAAAGTTTTTTTTTTTTTGAATTTTTATGGATAGGAATATGGGAATAGGACTATCTGCTTTCTACTCTTCCACGTAAGAGTGAATCGTAGCGTTTATATCTGGGATTAAGCTCAGCAGCCAGCCTATGCCTTTCAGGCAGTTTCTTTCCCCTTCTAGCTATAATAACTGCCTTTACCTCTACAACACCTTGCTGGGATTGCTTGATTGGGTTAGCATTCATAGCACGAGATGCAGTTCAGTTAAATAGATAACTCCATCTTTCCTGCCAGTCTGTCTAGCCCGTATAGAGTAATCTCCTCCTGCTTGACCGCTCTAACAGACTGACTCTTGAGTGAGTTGCCATTCGGACTTTTCAATTTTCCATTAAATGTCTGGCGTCAAGGTTTGGACCCCTAGGTTAGTTTTCTATCTTATTTATTGCATTGGATAACTTCCTGATTAGTAGCTTAACGCATTCATTTCATACTGCATGCTAGGGTGGAGATTATCTTTTTCAGAAAGCGTATGTCTTCGCTCTAAACACCGTACACGTACAGGTCTTAGTTCAGTCGCATCTCAAGCGCCTAACTCGAGATCTTCATTTGCTTACTCTCAAAAGCGCCAAATGAACTGAACTTTTCGCACCCGGCTTTACATTGGCTCCATGTATGGTATGTTCGTAGGAATGCCCACATTGACAAGAATGCCGGCTCAATCAATCCCATATCATATATAGGGTGATGTAGAGCTCCTGGAAGGCAAATGAACTGAACTTTTCGCACCCGGCTTTACATTGGCTCCATGTATGGTATGTTCGTAGGAATGCCCACATTGACAAGAATGCCGGCTCAATCAATCCCATATCATATATAGGGTGATGTAGAGCTCCTGGAAGGTCTTTCTTCAAGCCAACCGTCAGTTCCTGAGTTGAGGGGTTTCGGAGTTAAGTCGAATATTCCAAGAGGCGCTCACCCAGGTAGCTAAAGGGGCGTAGCCCTCCTGTTGTTCCAGAGACGGGAGGATAAACTAATAAGACCACGATCCTCCTTCTTAGGCCGATCGAAGTCGAAGGGTTTCAGATTGAAGGTTGAGGCATTTCTAGGAAGACGGATTCTCAAAGGTTACACCTAGGTAGAAAGGAGATTTGACAGTAGATCTATTCCCAGTAGAAGAGATTATGATCCGAAGGAAGCAATGCCTTCTAATTGAGTCTGATCCTACTCCCTTAAGGTAGACGAAACTAATAAGAAATCCAATAACCCTGGCTTTCGCCCCTTAGATGAAATGCTAATTCTCTCCTCTTTAGGAGGTCTTACGGAGGGTCTTTACTTAACTCGACCTCTAAGCCGTAGAATAGAAAATGATCGCTACTTATGATGAAATGTCATAGAAAGTCTAATTAAATAGTCTCTTCCCCTCAGGCTCCGGTGGGAAGAGACTATTTAGTAGTTAGAATCCCATCCCGACCTGAGAAGGAGGAGCATCCTCTATCTATGGAGATAGTCAGTTGAAAGCCTCCTCTCTTACTTGTCCCCTCTCTTCTCCCGGAGTAAGAAATGCAGTTTCCGATTCAGACTCTTTTCCTGTTACACGTAAAAAGATTGATTGAATTACTCTTTCGCATTTTCGCATGTTGTTCAAGAGATAAGGCAGCAAGCCAGTAATCTTCCGACTTAGGAAAGCCGTAAAGAAGTCTTTCTTTTTAAAGGCTCTCTGCCGGGCATTACGAAGGCCAAAATCAGCCTCATTCCTCACCTCTTGTAGGCAAGGAAGAGGGAAGACTTATAGCTTGAGGAGTTAGTTAGGACTTTACTTCTTCTATTTAGAGTTACGAAAGCAGGACTTAAGTCATAGCTTACTTTTTCTCTTTGTGTGAATCAAGCCGCTAGCAAAGAATTGATTGTAGTATGATTTGTACAGTTACCGGGTAAATTGTTAACAAGGAATGCAAGAACAATAGATGAGTTCTTCCCTTATCTTCTATGCTCAGGTAAGAGAGATGACTGAGATGGGAAGAAGGGGAGTTGGAAAAGCACGGCATTAGATGAAGGATCACCTTCCTTCCTTAAGGGGATGGAGTCAGGGATAACATTCGATTAGGGCAAGCAGGTCTGTTAAAGTAAAAGCATGGAACTGATAGCCATAGGCTTGAGATGAAGAGTTCCGCCCTCAGGGAATGTAGTCTCGGGATGAATGCCCGAAAAAGCAAAGTCAAAGACAGAAGAAAGGGGCCGAGGAAGAACCTGAGATCATGGAGTTGGAATAACATTCTCATTCATCAAGAACTTTGCTTCCATAGGGAAGGGTGAGCCCCATCTTCAGGTCGCTCCAGGCTCTACCGGAACCGAGCCTACCTTGGGGCCTTACGAGTGAACTGCCTTTCCTAACGTAACGAGGGCTAAGAGAGATCTTCCTTGCTGCTGCCTAGTAAAGGGACTGGAACGATTGACAGACGAAAGAAAAGGGGGGTTTGAACACTACTTTGAAGGGTATCAGTAAGCAACCAAACCAACGAAGCAAAGGATCGAGGGAGGGATCTTTAATCTTTCTTTCTCTTGAATTAACATGTCTTAATTTTTAAAAAATTTTATTTTTTTAAAAGTATTGTGATTCACTTGAAATTGACCAAATTCAGGCAAGAAATGAATTCATGATAAATTAAAAAAATTACTCACATTCATATCTATAGATTTTAATTTTGTTGCCAGATTAGACATTTTAGTCACATAATTATGAATGAATTGTGACCATTCAAATTTTTTAAATGTCAATTTCTATCATAAAATTGCTCACAATGGACATGTGAGTTGTCTCCGATTAAAAATATTCTTTAACTTTAGCCATAAAATTCTTGGCCATGTCTATTTTAAACATGAATGGTTTAATATTTTCAGCCATTATTATTATCATTAAGTTCAAACTCAATCTGATTGACCATTGTCAAATATCATAAAGAGACTTATACTCTTTAGAACTAGTCTTAGTAATTTGTGTTGACTTCTGATTCATATCTAATGCCAAATTTAAGTCAATAATATCTAATTAAAATTGAATTTGCTCGGATAATAAGTAGAATTAAGTCCATTAAACTTGACAATGTCATTGCTTGAGCCAAACAAATTCATGATATCTGCAAATATAATATAAATTCGCACGTTAATGTTTTGAACAATTAAATAATATATCATCTACATTTAAATAAAATATTTAAAATATATCAATATTCTCCTCTCTTCCCGCCTTAACTTAAAAGGGCTATCAAAGGAGCTATTTCCCTGGTAGGCTAAGCCAGAAAGAGAAAGAAATCCCCTCTTCCGCTTAAGGCACCGAAGTCCCACAGCTAATATCAATAGCAGTTGATTCAAGGGAAGTTCTTTCTAGAGCAGTAAGAGCCTATTCTGTCTTGCTTTCTGATTCAATTCCGCTGCTAGGGTGAGGGAACTCTGCCTATCTCAATCCTTGGAAGCCGGTTTGAGGTTCACCGATTGACCTAATTCCATCAGTAGTTCGAGCGGATACCACCCCGGATGCATAATATACCGTGCCAGTTGATCCAGATCCTGCAGCTTACCACCCAGTTGGCGTGTGAACACTTTTGAATTAGCATCTGGGCCAGGACCGATTGGTCGGGTGGAAGCAGCATATCCCCTGTTATCATGAGAAACCGCGTTCCCACCAATCATGGTAAGATGTGACGTTCTGGACCGGGCATGAGAGGATGCGGCGAAGGCATGTAGCGGCATACGTAGGGAATGGAAGCACCTTAGTCGGGGGATAAGAGTCCCGTCCCTTACCGCCCTACTCGCAACTTGGGGGGTGCAACGAGCCTCGCTTTCCATGCTGCTTTCCTAGTTCGTTCGCTTCCATGCCCGCATTAATAGTTTCAGTTTGATCTCGTTCCGCAAGAGGCGTGCAAACAGGTTTGCGCATGCTGAAGGTTCGGGCGCAACCCTTCTCTACCGCATTTATGGCCCAAAGCCAATACAAAGGATTTCGGTTCCATCTTGCTCGAATCTTACTGTACCCCAGAGGAAAAGGGGATTTTGTGCTGTGAAGGTGGGATCGGTACACACGGATAAGGACTATCATGAGGCTCTATGTACTTCATTCCGTTTACCCCGCCTTCCGAATTCGACATTTCCCATTTTCCATGGAATAAGTAGGATTCAGGTGATAACGGGGATAACCATTGCTGTGGGTGAGGAAGAGATAAAAAATTTTCTACTCTAGGTTTAGGTGATCCTTCCAAATCATAAGCCTTCTCCAGTGCCTGGGTGGGTGCGCGAAATCATCAATTCTAAGTGCTAATAATAGCCCCTACCCTTAAATCAGTAGGGCAAGTCAATTTTACCTTCCCCGCTGGAGGATTCTGTAACCACTAGATTCTTTCGAGGGCTTGGTTTGGAGATAGCTGCAGGTTCTGAAATGCAGACTCCTCACTACGGGGTCGGATGAAGGGATTCGAAAGACAGCATGGATCGGGGAGAGGGGAAATTTGACAGCTCTATTGATCGAGAAAGCTTGGGCGGACCCCCAACCATTAGCACATTCAAAGATTCAGATGACTAATTGGCTGGAGTTGCAGAGGGAGAAAGGTGAATCCGCTCATGATGCGTGGAAAGTAGGGGAAGAGTCTGATTCAAAACCGTCTGCGATAGATCACGTCGAACTGAAGCACTTAAGAAAGAAGCTGATAACTTTTGGTTGATTTGATGCTCATTCTGACACGGTTCATATAAAGTCACAGCACAGACATAACCTGGTTGCTGCTACTAGTCAGGCTCATCAAATGCAAACATGGCTCTTGTTGGCCCCATCTAGAAGGCCCGGCCGTCAACTGCTTATCCTGCAGATGCGGCTGACCTAGATCTAGATGTCCCATCAATAGCGAAGGAAGTGGCTGAACTCGTTCTTTGGGACTTGGACTCTGACTTTCCGTACTCGTCCCTGAACCCAATGGGGAATCCGTCCCTTTCAGCCCCTGAACCTAATGAATCTGTTTGGTACGCTGAGGCTTCTCCTTCCCCTGAAATCGGCCGTAAACAGACACTGCTTGAAGACAAGGGACAAAGACCTCTCTTTCCAATCTCGTAGGAAGTGGAAAGGAAGTAGCTTGTGCTTGGCGTGCTCTAAGCTCCGAAGCTGATGTTCGATTGAATTAACCTCAACAACTCGTGAAAGCAGTTTCACTAATGGCCGAAGTCCTTCTTCGCGCACAGCCAGACCTTCTGCTCGATTGTTTGTTGCGGAAGAAGGCTGGAATCTCTCTCTCCCTAGCCCTAGGATAGAATGTGATCTCTTTCTCTCCACTCCTGGTAGTCGAGTGGCTTATAGCTTATGGGACAAAAGAAAGACAGTCGATTTCTCTTCTATCCTTTCTTGACTCTGCTGACATTCCGCCTTCATCTTTCTTAGGGTTGAAAGAAGAAAGGAGATGTCCTGGTTCTCTCCTATCCTTTTCTATACATATAGTAGCGCCCGCGGGCCAGCCATAGATAGTCGGAACTTTTTCTTTTTCTGGCTTCCCCTCTGTTTTTAGAGATCAGGTTTAAACTACTAAAGCTCGTAGGAATAGTCAAAGCGAGTAGGACTTTCCCTTATTCGTAGAGGTAGCTCAGCTCCCGGCCTCTTTCCTGTCTATTTGCGTTGCTAAACTGACACAGGGCTGAACTGAAGTATGCCCCTATGTTCGAAAAGAGATCACTCCTGGCTAATGGTCGACTGAAGCCTATTGAAAGAATTGTCTTCACATCACACTTTAGGTAAAGTGGAAGTGGCTTGAGCCTACCTAAACTTTCTAAGGTTCAGGTTTGTCTGCCTATCCTAGGTGACCATCTTCGTCTACTACAACTTGGGATGTGTGCCGTAGAGTGTGGTACTGGTGTCACCAGTCCGGAGAGATTTCTTTTTTATTTGATTTCGTCAACTCGGAACTCATAGCTGCTAGCTACTCCTTAACTACTAAAACAAGAACTCTTTCACTCGGGCTACTCTTTTCTTATCGGGCAAGTTGCCACCCCTTTGTTCAATACCCGAACTCACGTAAGTAGCTTAATCTGTCGAGAGGATCGGACATGTCACCAGTCTTCCCATAAACCTTCATGTGAAAGACGGCAGCTCTGTGAACAACCCTAGTTGCTGGTCCTGCTGCTGTCTGAACACCTCTGCTCTCTCTCATTAGGTAACTGTTATACGAACCCTTCTTCTCATTAGATCTCCTCTTTCTCAGAGGAAATTCGAATATTCTTTTCTGATTGATTCATTGAATCAAAGTAGGAACGTAGTAGCTTTAGCGAAGCTTATGGGTTGGATTCCACTCTTATTCAAGAGATGGAAGCCCCAATCCAAGGAAATTGGATTGGTCCAGCTACCCCCCTTAGACGAATAGGGCCTTTGCCTAGGGGCAAGCTAAAGGGTAAGGTCAACTCTTTCTTTGCTTCATCTGAGATTACAGCCCTAATAAGGCCTAGGGGCTTCTATTCAAAGCATCGGTAGCGATCCTCTTGTCCTTATCCAGAATAAGGCTACATCAAATGGCTTAGAGAAAGGTCCCTTTTTCTCGTTGGGAGTCTCCTTCTCGGCTTCAGAAGGCCCATACAGTACCAGGGAGGTTGGACTACGTTCAGGGATTTTGATTACTATTTTGTTCTAAGCCGCTAAAGGAAGAAGGATCTCTATCTCTGATCCAGTGGATGCTTGAAAGTGAGGTCAGCCGATCCGGCATTTTTTTAGTTAGGGGGGGCCGAGCGCTTTCCTTTTAGCCGTGTAACTTGGTCTATTGGTCTAGTGCTCTTCGGTGAAATGTCCTTTGTTGTCCCGGAGTTCATCCATTATAGTTGTCCCGTCGTTAAACAACTAGCCGAAAAGCAAGGACGCTAAGGATTCAAAAACCGAAAATGCTGTAGTAACCAATGGTGCTATCGTACTAGCCCCTCCCCTGCTATGCTTCCTTCCTCCCTACCGATCAGTGAGCAGCACTACTGTTTTATCAGTGGTCTTCTCTAACTTAAAAGTCTCCCAGACCCGCCTTCTGTACTTGGAAACGAGCTAACAAACGTTAGCGAGCATATAAGAGTAGTCAAGCGAGTAGATAGAGCGAGCGAGTAAGCGAGCATATGAGAGGGCATGAAATAGGTCTACCGGGACTTCTTCTTATAGATTAGATAGCTTTTAGATATATCTCAAGATAGCTTTGAACTACTTCCACGCAAGGAAAGATAGTACGTACTACCAATGTCAGGGAAAGCAGACTGAGATACCGATACCAAGCCTAGCTTGAAAAGGATAGATCACAGGTATGTGTTGAAGCATACCGAGAGAACGAGAACTGAAATGAACCATATCGAGCACTGGTCTCACTCTACAAGTTAAGTTCGATGAGCTCCTAGCGTACCTGTGCCTACTATCTACTTAGTGTGTGTGCTTAGGGAAAGCAAGTAAGCTGAGCAGTAGTGGGGTCAAGGGCGATCCCTTCCGCCTTTGAGCCTCTTCCTTCGAGGAGGAGATAGAATGGGCCTGATAGACATGCCTAAAATTGACCGATCCAGCCTGAGCCTGTCTTGTGAATCAAGTTCGAAGGAAGGAGAAGCCTATTCGTATTCATTTACGGTTCCCGTTTCATGACTAGATAATGGTCATTCTACCGAGCAAATAGCAGTTGAAAAGGCTGTAGCTGCATCAAAAGCGAAAAGAAAGGGTGGTCAATCCGATGATTCGCCCCTAGAAAGGGTGTGAGCGAGAGGCAATTCTTTATCTTTTTATCTTATCTGGGAAGGTACCAAACCAAGGGTAAGTCGGCATTTGCTTAAGATAGGGGTGTCCGCGGGTGGATCAGAATGAGTCCTGCGGTGCACCTTAAATATTGGTAAGTGGGACTCATTAGAGCGTATTGGTCTTTCAAGCACCTGGGGCTTCCTTCTTTGCCAATTCCAGTTCCGAGTCAGGTCGCACCAAGGCTTGTTGTTTTCCTAAATGCCTAAGGTTTTTGAATTCCGTATTCCTATGTCCGTGACCCAATATCCATCCAGCTTGTCAAGCTTTTTCGTTTCATCGAGTGGGCCTGCACATCACTAAAACTAAAGAGGATAAGCACCCCAACCTTAGCATCCTAAAAAGCAAAGTAAAATCCATTTTCATTTGAAGAAAATTCCTGATCTATTAAAGAAGTATCAAAAGAGTATCCTTTATTAGTACGACCACATCCATGATTCTGTCTTTGCGAAGACTGATTACTCACGGCACACACACTATATCTTCGATGATTCCCATTCCCCTTGGTTAGATTCATTCCGTTGCCGAGGAATTACCAAAATGAAGACGCGCCGGCTTCTCGCCTACTCCTACTCTTTCGACTTCTACTTTCGGCTTAACCCCTGTGCTTCCGTTCATAACTTCACCATACGGATTTTCAATGCGATAAGATCTTGTGAAGTAAGGTTTGAAGTGAGTGATCCCACTTCTGATGTAAGTGATGCTATGTGCTCTTATCTGTCTGTTCTAACTGCTGTCCGTGCCCCCCTCTTTGCTCTGGGTTTTGCTTCCGAAAAGGGTCTTAGACCCCCGCTTGGGAAAAGCATGGTTCAGGTAATGTATCTACGCGAGCCTGGTTTAGTTTCTGTCCATGACAGGCCGAAAAACTTTTTTCAATCCATATGGAGAAAAAGGGACTTAGGCAAGCAAAAAAGGAAAGCATGTGGGCCTGTGAGTTTTTACCTTAGATTTAGATAAGGTCACTTCTTTTTAGGAAGTCTCTGTAAGGCTCCAGGATAGCTTTCTTCTTTTTTTTTTTGGAATGCCTGAGTCCGAATCTTTCAGGAGTCTGTGTAAGCTTAGCAGTTAAGAAAAGAGAATGCTCCTATCTCGTTAGAGCGTCAGCCCGCTAGCTTGGTATTCATATTAAGGTGATGTGATTTGATTAGCTACTATATTCTCGCAAGTTCCTTAAGTAAAAAACCGCTAAATCGTTAGCTCCTTAGAGCAGAAGATCGGGAATCTTGCTAGTCATGTTAGACTCTAGGATCTTCAAAAAAAGATATCTCGACAAGAGCAAGAAAACAAGCAGGGAGAGCATAAAAATAGAAGTCGTGAGTGAAGCGCCTATTGCATAAAAAACTCCTTAATAAGCGGATCTAGATAGAGAAGAGAGTGGAGAAGTAGAAAAACCCCGGGAAGTGAAGTGGGATACCTAGAATAGAAAGGGGGGACTTATTATATACTGCAGGCTTATTCGATCCTCCTCCCCTTCTTTCGCTTGCTATTGATTGAGACTCCTGCAATCTTTCCTATTTTTACATATACATAAGTCCTTTCCTATAATATTATAAGCCGGGGTAGAACCTAGATAGAATCTCCGGAATCAGAAGCTGCTATCTCTCGCTATACTTTTCTCTTTTATGAGTGGATTTGAGAGTGCGGCATAGCCTGAGGTTCTAACCTTAATGAAAAAATAGAGATTGTGAGAAGTTCCCGAGTGTGAGTAAAAAAGCCCCTTTTGAAAGGATCTTTCTGCTTTTTAGTTTCCTAATATGTGTGTACATATTGATTGTATCAGTACTACCAGCGAGCTAAGAGCTAACCCCTTTCTTTTCCTATGGCGTTTTAATACTCACCCCTGAAATAGAGATAGAGAGAATCTATTAAGTTGGAAGGCGGAAAGAAGCACTGGCTAAGACTTTCATGGAGATGGGGCATACAGGGCAAGTGTACTAGCATATGAGTTTCAAGCTTTTGAATTAAGCTTTGTCAAACCCTAAGCTGCTACTTAGAAAGGGGGCGTAGCGGGTAAGGCAAAATAAAAGGTGTCCGCCTAGACTACTGCCACTTTCTTATGTGAATACCGAGTTCTTTCACTCCTCAATCTCACTCTTTAGTGAAAGTCTCTATTTCACTTTCAAAAAGCAGTCTACACAAAATTACCTCTTCGATGCTAAGAATAGGGTGCTGTCTCTTTCTAGTAAATAGAATCATTCCTATCATGACTGTAAAGCAATGGAATGAGCGATCTCAGATGTCATTCTTGCATCATGACGCCGAGAACCGTCTGCTCTCTCTTTTCCGCAAACTTAGTAGATGGAAAGAAGAAAGAGTAAGCAGAGATGGTACCACTAGGAGACAAGATCAAATAAAGGAACTTCACTCAAAGCTGGGGAAGTAATGAAGGGTAAATAGCGTAGATAAGAAAGGGCGTCGTTAGCAGGCTAGACAGATATTGAATGAAGAAAGAGAGGAGAACAAGTCACTTATTTTCTTTCACTAGTCTCAGGTTTACATCAGAGGATTGAGGGAACGAATAAACAGCTATTGAAATCACTGGTTGGTTGTTGACCAACGGAATGAATTGGAGTCTTTTTTCGTTGGTCAGCTGTAAACCAAGTGCTGTCCGTCTTCATGGCCTCAATAAGACTCAGTATTGTACTGGCCGAATCCGTTTCGGCTTTTTCCCCAATTTCCCACGCCTTCTGTGAGGCAAAACCTCACCACACTACACTTCACTTCGACGCAAGAGGACCGGGCGCTTACTTGTCTTGTATATTCGGGATACGAGTTGCCGGTCTAAGATAACTTTTATCTAATAGTAGGTATTATGTATGGTCTCGATCAACTTCTTTTTCTTTCGGATTTCATATTGAAAATGGGTTTGGCTTTGCCTGTGGCTATTCTCGTGGCCGTTAGCGCTGGTCAAATCATCCCTGCTTAAAATAGTCTCAATATGGAAACTACTGTAACAAAAGTAGCTGTAGATGTTGTCAAAGAAAAAGTAGTGGATCAACTCTATATTGTATATATAGTATATAGGGACACTAGTCCTACGGGGGATGGGAACTTACCAGCAGCGGTGAATTTCCAAGCCGTGGCCGAACGGGTGCTTTTTAGCGTCGACAACATTCACTGGCTAAACTATATATATGGATCTTGTGAATCATGGAACGCAAAGTGAATACTTTCTCCAAGTTCTACAATTTCTTGGAGGGTAGTCTTTTATCTAATGCTTTTACTTCGAGTGCTGGGACTGCCCCATCCCTTTAAGCTGGCTGACTACGAACAGCCTTCTTCCTGACCGACCCTTGCATGCGTGGAAGTGAAAGGAAAGTGATGGAAGAGTGGGAGTTCCTGCTTTCAGTTCAAGGAAAGTTCTTTTCTAATCGATTGACTCGTGGATCTTTCTGACTTCAAGTACCGATCTTCTATCAAAGGAACCTTTCCAGAAGTGCCCTTGGTTTGGTCCAGTCTGCATTCTTCGCTTAGTGTCAATTTTTTTTATGATAGAGTTAGGCTCTTCGTAAGATAGCCAAGGGTAACTTTCCTATCAATCAAGTAAAGGAGATCAAAGTTCACTCTAATAAATCGATCTGAATCAGCTTAGCCAAAGAAAGGTGCCCCAAGACAAACAAGGGGGGTAGCATCAAGAAAGAGAGGAGCTACTCCCATAAGAGACTGCTATTATCAAGATCTAGCGTAGATACATTAGAGCTCTGATTCGATAGTCGGAAGTCTCAATTGTTGGGAGAGGTAAGGAGAATTGGGTATAGCCTTCCGGGTTGGCTCCCACGTAACCCCTTCATCAAGGGGGATCTGTGAAACCCAAGGTAGGTACCTCCCCACCAACTGGGGCAGCGTTTCCGCCACCTTAATTATTATATGAGACGGCTTGGACCACCTTTTCTGGATCGCGAGACAATGGAAGCAAAGGTTGAGAAATCCATTCGTTTAGCTAATAAGAAAATCTTAGTTAGATAAATTAAAGAGGGACAACAAAATCTTGACTAGCATATCTGCCTCATCATCCTTCTAATACATCTGACGACGGATAACAAATTGGATTGGATAATACGAGGGAAACCAGACCGGGTCAAAGAGACCGGAACTGGTAAGCGATCGTGAGGTCGCCGATCACCTCCATAGGCAATCTGAAGAGAGCTTGCACATTGCTTCAGATACAAAGCAAGGAACAAACCCCCGACTTCCTATACAAACGCTTAACAGCCTTCGCATACAAGTAGACGGCTATGCACGACTCCTTGGTAAGATGAAGAAGGAATGGCGTGGCGAAAGAGCTACCTGGAAGCTAGTTACGGTTGTGCAAAGAATATGAAGGAAACTGGTACCCTATTAGTTCAGTCAGTCAGTTACAAGTGAGAAGAAGGATATCAGGTTCCAAAGACTCATCACAAATATCGTAGGTGATATCCGAAACCGCTGATGTTAGGATTAAGGAAGTAGACTAGAATCTCGGAACCAAGCTCAACGCGGCATGTTCCGGTATTGCCAATACAGTCTTGTCCAGTAACCCGCAAGAACGATTAAGCCAGTGTCCTCACTGATTAATCCCGCGGAACCTAGTATAGGATCTCGTATGAGGATCCTCGGCAT
>NW_026265016.1:107730-123599 GCF_000817695.3 Arachis duranensis | reverse complement strand
AATAAAGAGTATCCAAATGCCACCTACCAACCGACCAAATATCTTGTATCCGGAGATTCGAATCAGAAATGTGAACATAATCCATCTCATTAGATAATCGTCCTTCTCTCCTCCAGCTAGAAAACCAAAAATTCTGGTTCAAATCTCCAATACACCAAGCAAATCCATCCTTCAACACTTTCCAAGCCTTGCAAAGACACCTCCAAATGGGAGAGTCCTTGTTTTTAGGATAACTAAAACAGTCATATAGAGATGATCGGTACTTGGCATCCAACAATTGGACCCATAACTTGTTTGGCTGTTGAAAAAAAGTCCAAACTAGCTTTCCAAGAAGAGCAATATTTACACAATAAGGATTTCTAATCCCCAAACCTCCATATTTTTTTTGGAGTAACCAGTACCTTCCAACTAACAAGATTCAATCCTCTTCCATCAACTTGTCCTTTCCAAAGAAAATTCCTCATCATAGACTCCAATTTACTAATGATTCCTTTGGGAAAAATAGAGACCTGCATCTGGTACGTGGGAATAGCGGCGGCAACAGAATTAACCAAGCAGAGTCTACCAGCCCGATTGAGTAAACTCCCTTTCCAGCTTGCTAACCTACTCCGAATCTTATCCAGGATACCATTAAAAACTGAACGAGTCACCCTAGAATGGCTAAGGGTAACTCCAAAATACTTGCCCAAGTCCTGGACAAATCTGATAGAGGATATCCCAGTAAAAACCTCTTTCCTTGTTGCAGAGACATTCTTAGAGCAAAGTTTTTAGACTTATCCACATTAATCTTCATCCCAGATGCTTTGCAAAAAGTATTATTTTACATTAAAATAATAAAATAGTCATCTTCCTTACTTGAATTGAATTAATTGAATCATAATGGTAGATATTTATTAGATTGGGTTTGTTTTTATAGAATAGACACAAAAATATAGATAATAAATGTCTAAAAATTGTTTGGATATTAGACATAATATTTTCAAGACAGATTTTTTTTTACATTTGCTTTTTATGAAAAATGACGTTGGACACGAAATTTGGCAAGAAGGACATAAATTTTTTAATAAATTTTTTTTGTCTATAGATATTTTTTGTTATTTTATTATTATTCTTTTTTATTTTCATATAAAAGAACTCTAGTACTTTAAAAATTTATTGTGTTATTTACCAAGAATTTTACGTTATTTATAATTAAATGATGTATTTTTATTATTCTTAAACTAACTGTGTGATATTAAATTAAGATGATGATAATAAAAAAATGAGAAAAAAAGGTAAAAACCAAATGACAAATAGAAAAAACGAAAAAGAAGAAGAGAAGAAAAAAGAAGAAAAATAGATTATGATCATGATAATGAAGATGGAGGGAGAGAAAAAAGAAGAAGAGAACATAAAAAAAATTATAAAAAATGTACTTATATAAAGTTGACTTGGTTTTTAAAAAAATTGATAATAAACAATGTACTTTTTATGAAATTTATTTTTTAAAATAATTTTTAATAAGATATCAACTTAATTTTGAGTGATAGAATATTTTTTTATTTTATATTTATATTTCGTGTAATTTTTTAATATAATGTTTTTAAATTTTGTATGCTATAAATTTATTTGAAATGAGTTTTCTAAAACATTTTTTATTTTGCAAATATGCAGATATATCCAATATCCGATCCACAAATATGCGGATCAGATCGAATTTAAACATAAAAAATATAGATATTGTATCCAATCCGATGAATTTAGTGCAGATCGGATTAAAATTTTGGCTATATCTAATTCGATCTTATCTATGTATAACCTTAATCCTTACCGCTACGATTTAGTTTGAATTGTGAGATGAAAAAAGTAATTTTTTATTTTCTTTAATCTTTCTTTCTCTTGAATTAACATGTCTTAATTTTTAAAAAATTTTATTTTTTTAAAAGTATTGTGATTCACTTGAAATTGACCAAATTCAGGCAAGAAATGAATTCATGATAAATTAAAAAAATTACTCACATTCATATCTATAGATTTTAATTTTGTTGCCAGATTAGACATTTTAGTCACATAATTATGAATGAATTGTGACCATTCAAATTTTTTAAATGTCAATTTCTATCATAAAATTGCTCACAATGGACATGTGAGTTGTCTCCGATTAAAAATATTCTTTAACTTTAGCCATAAAATTCTTGGCCATGTCTATTTTAAACATGAATGGTTTAATATTTTCAGCCATTATTATTATCATTAAGTTCAAACTCAATCTGATTGACCATTGTCAAATATCATAAAGAGACTTATACTCTTTAGAACTAGTCTTAGTAATTTGTGTTGACTTCTGATTCATATCTAATGCCAAATTTAAGTCAATAATATCTAATTAAAATTGAATTTGCTCGGATAATAAGTAGAATTAAGTCCATTAAACTTGACAATGTCATTGCTTGAGCCAAACAAATTCATGATATCTGCAAATATAATATAAATTCGCACGTTAATGTTTTGAACAATTAAATAATATATCATCTACATTTAAATAAAATATTTAAAATATATCAATATTCTCCTCTCTTCCCGCCTTAACTTAAAAGGGCTATCAAAGGAGCTATTTCCCTGGTAGGCTAAGCCAGAAAGAGAAAGAAATCCCCTCTTCCGCTTAAGGCACCGAAGTCCCACAGCTAATATCAATAGCAGTTGATTCAAGGGAAGTTCTTTCTAGAGCAGTAAGAGCCTATTCTGTCTTGCTTTCTGATTCAATTCCGCTGCTAGGGTGAGGGAACTCTGCCTATCTCAATCCTTGGAAGCCGGTTTGAGGTTCACCGATTGACCTAATTCCATCAGTAGTTCGAGCGGATACCACCCCGGATGCATAATATACCGTGCCAGTTGATCCAGATCCTGCAGCTTACCACCCAGTTGGCGTGTGAACACTTTTGAATTAGCATCTGGGCCAGGACCGATTGGTCGGGTGGAAGCAGCATATCCCCTGTTATCATGAGAAACCGCGTTCCCACCAATCATGGTAAGATGTGACGTTCTGGACCGGGCATGAGAGGATGCGGCGAAGGCATGTAGCGGCATACGTAGGGAATGGAAGCACCTTAGTCGGGGGATAAGAGTCCCGTCCCTTACCGCCCTACTCGCAACTTGGGGGGTGCAACGAGCCTCGCTTTCCATGCTGCTTTCCTAGTTCGTTCGCTTCCATGCCCGCATTAATAGTTTCAGTTTGATCTCGTTCCGCAAGAGGCGTGCAAACAGGTTTGCGCATGCTGAAGGTTCGGGCGCAACCCTTCTCTACCGCATTTATGGCCCAAAGCCAATACAAAGGATTTCGGTTCCATCTTGCTCGAATCTTACTGTACCCCAGAGGAAAAGGGGATTTTGTGCTGTGAAGGTGGGATCGGTACACACGGATAAGGACTATCATGAGGCTCTATGTACTTCATTCCGTTTACCCCGCCTTCCGAATTCGACATTTCCCATTTTCCATGGAATAAGTAGGATTCAGGTGATAACGGGGATAACCATTGCTGTGGGTGAGGAAGAGATAAAAAATTTTCTACTCTAGGTTTAGGTGATCCTTCCAAATCATAAGCCTTCTCCAGTGCCTGGGTGGGTGCGCGAAATCATCAATTCTAAGTGCTAATAATAGCCCCTACCCTTAAATCAGTAGGGCAAGTCAATTTTACCTTCCCCGCTGGAGGATTCTGTAACCACTAGATTCTTTCGAGGGCTTGGTTTGGAGATAGCTGCAGGTTCTGAAATGCAGACTCCTCACTACGGGGTCGGATGAAGGGATTCGAAAGACAGCATGGATCGGGGAGAGGGGAAATTTGACAGCTCTATTGATCGAGAAAGCTTGGGCGGACCCCCAACCATTAGCACATTCAAAGATTCAGATGACTAATTGGCTGGAGTTGCAGAGGGAGAAAGGTGAATCCGCTCATGATGCGTGGAAAGTAGGGGAAGAGTCTGATTCAAAACCGTCTGCGATAGATCACGTCGAACTGAAGCACTTAAGAAAGAAGCTGATAACTTTTGGTTGATTTGATGCTCATTCTGACACGGTTCATATAAAGTCACAGCACAGACATAACCTGGTTGCTGCTACTAGTCAGGCTCATCAAATGCAAACATGGCTCTTGTTGGCCCCATCTAGAAGGCCCGGCCGTCAACTGCTTATCCTGCAGATGCGGCTGACCTAGATCTAGATGTCCCATCAATAGCGAAGGAAGTGGCTGAACTCGTTCTTTGGGACTTGGACTCTGACTTTCCGTACTCGTCCCTGAACCCAATGGGGAATCCGTCCCTTTCAGCCCCTGAACCTAATGAATCTGTTTGGTACGCTGAGGCTTCTCCTTCCCCTGAAATCGGCCGTAAACAGACACTGCTTGAAGACAAGGGACAAAGACCTCTCTTTCCAATCTCGTAGGAAGTGGAAAGGAAGTAGCTTGTGCTTGGCGTGCTCTAAGCTCCGAAGCTGATGTTCGATTGAATTAACCTCAACAACTCGTGAAAGCAGTTTCACTAATGGCCGAAGTCCTTCTTCGCGCACAGCCAGACCTTCTGCTCGATTGTTTGTTGCGGAAGAAGGCTGGAATCTCTCTCTCCCTAGCCCTAGGATAGAATGTGATCTCTTTCTCTCCACTCCTGGTAGTCGAGTGGCTTATAGCTTATGGGACAAAAGAAAGACAGTCGATTTCTCTTCTATCCTTTCTTGACTCTGCTGACATTCCGCCTTCATCTTTCTTAGGGTTGAAAGAAGAAAGGAGATGTCCTGGTTCTCTCCTATCCTTTTCTATACATATAGTAGCGCCCGCGGGCCAGCCATAGATAGTCGGAACTTTTTCTTTTTCTGGCTTCCCCTCTGTTTTTAGAGATCAGGTTTAAACTACTAAAGCTCGTAGGAATAGTCAAAGCGAGTAGGACTTTCCCTTATTCGTAGAGGTAGCTCAGCTCCCGGCCTCTTTCCTGTCTATTTGCGTTGCTAAACTGACACAGGGCTGAACTGAAGTATGCCCCTATGTTCGAAAAGAGATCACTCCTGGCTAATGGTCGACTGAAGCCTATTGAAAAATAAAGAGTATCCAAATGCCACCTACCAACCGACCAAATATCTTGTATCCGGAGATTCGAATCAGAAATGTGAACATAATCCATCTCATTAGATAATCGTCCTTCTCTCCTCCAGCTAGAAAACCAAAAATTCTGGTTCAAATCTCCAATACACCAAGCAAATCCATCCTTCAACACTTTCCAAGCCTTGCAAAGACACCTCCAAATGGGAGAGTCCTTGTTTTTAGGATAACTAAAACAGTCATATAGAGATGATCGGTACTTGGCATCCAACAATTGGACCCATAACTTGTTTGGCTGTTGAAAAAAAGTCCAAACTAGCTTTCCAAGAAGAGCAATATTTACACAATAAGGATTTCTAATCCCCAAACCTCCATATTTTTTTTGGAGTAACCAGTACCTTCCAACTAACAAGATTCAATCCTCTTCCATCAACTTGTCCTTTCCAAAGAAAATTCCTCATCATAGACTCCAATTTACTAATGATTCCTTTGGGAAAAATAGAGACCTGCATCTGGTACGTGGGAATAGCGGCGGCAACAGAATTAACCAAGCAGAGTCTACCAGCCCGATTGAGTAAACTCCCTTTCCAGCTTGCTAACCTACTCCGAATCTTATCCAGGATACCATTAAAAACTGAACGAGTCACCCTAGAATGGCTAAGGGTAACTCCAAAATACTTGCCCAAGTCCTGGACAAATCTGATAGAGGATATCCCAGTAAAAACCTCTTTCCTTGTTGCAGAGACATTCTTAGAGCAAAGTTTTTAGACTTATCCACATTAATCTTCATCCCAGATGCTTTGCAAAAAGTATTATTTTACATTAAAATAATAAAATAGTCATCTTCCTTACTTGAATTGAATTAATTGAATCATAATGGTAGATATTTATTAGATTGGGTTTGTTTTTATAGAATAGACACAAAAATATAGATAATAAATGTCTAAAAATTGTTTGGATATTAGACATAATATTTTCAAGACAGATTTTTTTTTACATTTGCTTTTTATGAAAAATGACGTTGGACACGAAATTTGGCAAGAAGGACATAAATTTTTTAATAAATTTTTTTTGTCTATAGATATTTTTTGTTATTTTATTATTATTCTTTTTTATTTTCATATAAAAGAACTCTAGTACTTTAAAAATTTATTGTGTTATTTACCAAGAATTTTACGTTATTTATAATTAAATGATGTATTTTTATTATTCTTAAACTAACTGTGTGATATTAAATTAAGATGATGATAATAAAAAAATGAGAAAAAAAGGTAAAAACCAAATGACAAATAGAAAAAACGAAAAAGAAGAAGAGAAGAAAAAAGAAGAAAAATAGATTATGATCATGATAATGAAGATGGAGGGAGAGAAAAAAGAAGAAGAGAACATAAAAAAAATTATAAAAAATGTACTTATATAAAGTTGACTTGGTTTTTAAAAAAATTGATAATAAACAATGTACTTTTTATGAAATTTATTTTTTAAAATAATTTTTAATAAGATATCAACTTAATTTTGAGTGATAGAATATTTTTTTATTTTATATTTATATTTCGTGTAATTTTTTAATATAATGTTTTTAAATTTTGTATGCTATAAATTTATTTGAAATGAGTTTTCTAAAACATTTTTTATTTTGCAAATATGCAGATATATCCAATATCCGATCCACAAATATGCGGATCAGATCGAATTTAAACATAAAAAATATAGATATTGTATCCAATCCGATGAATTTAGTGCAGATCGGATTAAAATTTTGGCTATATCTAATTCGATCTTATCTATGTATAACCTTAATCCTTACCGCTACGATTTAGTTTGAATTGTGAGATGAAAAAAGTAATTTTTTATTTTCTTTAATCTTTCTTTCTCTTGAATTAACATGTCTTAATTTTTAAAAAATTTTATTTTTTTAAAAGTATTGTGATTCACTTGAAATTGACCAAATTCAGGCAAGAAATGAATTCATGATAAATTAAAAAAATTACTCACATTCATATCTATAGATTTTAATTTTGTTGCCAGATTAGACATTTTAGTCACATAATTATGAATGAATTGTGACCATTCAAATTTTTTAAATGTCAATTTCTATCATAAAATTGCTCACAATGGACATGTGAGTTGTCTCCGATTAAAAATATTCTTTAACTTTAGCCATAAAATTCTTGGCCATGTCTATTTTAAACATGAATGGTTTAATATTTTCAGCCATTATTATTATCATTAAGTTCAAACTCAATCTGATTGACCATTGTCAAATATCATAAAGAGACTTATACTCTTTAGAACTAGTCTTAGTAATTTGTGTTGACTTCTGATTCATATCTAATGCCAAATTTAAGTCAATAATATCTAATTAAAATTGAATTTGCTCGGATAATAAGTAGAATTAAGTCCATTAAACTTGACAATGTCATTGCTTGAGCCAAACAAATTCATGATATCTGCAAATATAATATAAATTCGCACGTTAATGTTTTGAACAATTAAATAATATATCATCTACATTTAAATAAAATATTTAAAATATATCAATATTCTCCTCTCTTCCCGCCTTAACTTAAAAGGGCTATCAAAGGAGCTATTTCCCTGGTAGGCTAAGCCAGAAAGAGAAAGAAATCCCCTCTTCCGCTTAAGGCACCGAAGTCCCACAGCTAATATCAATAGCAGTTGATTCAAGGGAAGTTCTTTCTAGAGCAGTAAGAGCCTATTCTGTCTTGCTTTCTGATTCAATTCCGCTGCTAGGGTGAGGGAACTCTGCCTATCTCAATCCTTGGAAGCCGGTTTGAGGTTCACCGATTGACCTAATTCCATCAGTAGTTCGAGCGGATACCACCCCGGATGCATAATATACCGTGCCAGTTGATCCAGATCCTGCAGCTTACCACCCAGTTGGCGTGTGAACACTTTTGAATTAGCATCTGGGCCAGGACCGATTGGTCGGGTGGAAGCAGCATATCCCCTGTTATCATGAGAAACCGCGTTCCCACCAATCATGGTAAGATGTGACGTTCTGGACCGGGCATGAGAGGATGCGGCGAAGGCATGTAGCGGCATACGTAGGGAATGGAAGCACCTTAGTCGGGGGATAAGAGTCCCGTCCCTTACCGCCCTACTCGCAACTTGGGGGGCACGTAAGTAGCTTAATCTGTCGAGAGGATCGGACATGTCACCAGTCTTCCCATAAACCTTCATGTGAAAGACGGCAGCTCTGTGAACAACCCTAGTTGCTGGTCCTGCTGCTGTCTGAACACCTCTGCTCTCTCTCATTAGGTAACTGTTATACGAACCCTTCTTCTCATTAGATCTCCTCTTTCTCAGAGGAAATTCGAATATTCTTTTCTGATTGATTCATTGAATCAAAGTAGGAACGTAGTAGCTTTAGCGAAGCTTATGGGTTGGATTCCACTCTTATTCAAGAGATGGAAGCCCCAATCCAAGGAAATTGGATTGGTCCAGCTACCCCCCTTAGACGAATAGGGCCTTTGCCTAGGGGCAAGCTAAAGGGTAAGGTCAACTCTTTCTTTGCTTCATCTGAGATTACAGCCCTAATAAGGCCTAGGGGCTTCTATTCAAAGCATCGGTAGCGATCCTCTTGTCCTTATCCAGAATAAGGCTACATCAAATGGCTTAGAGAAAGGTCCCTTTTTCTCGTTGGGAGTCTCCTTCTCGGCTTCAGAAGGCCCATACAGTACCAGGGAGGTTGGACTACGTTCAGGGATTTTGATTACTATTTTGTTCTAAGCCGCTAAAGGAAGAAGGATCTCTATCTCTGATCCAGTGGATGCTTGAAAGTGAGGTCAGCCGATCCGGCATTTTTTTAGTTAGGGGGGGCCGAGCGCTTTCCTTTTAGCCGTGTAACTTGGTCTATTGGTCTAGTGCTCTTCGGTGAAATGTCCTTTGTTGTCCCGGAGTTCATCCATTATAGTTGTCCCGTCGTTAAACAACTAGCCGAAAAGCAAGGACGCTAAGGATTCAAAAACCGAAAATGCTGTAGTAACCAATGGTGCTATCGTACTAGCCCCTCCCCTGCTATGCTTCCTTCCTCCCTACCGATCAGTGAGCAGCACTACTGTTTTATCAGTGGTCTTCTCTAACTTAAAAGTCTCCCAGACCCGCCTTCTGTACTTGGAAACGAGCTAACAAACGTTAGCGATTGGACTCTGACTTTCCGTACTCGTCCCTGAACCCAATGGGGAATCCGTCCCTTTCAGCCCCTGAACCTAATGAATCTGTTTGGTACGCTGAGGCTTCTCCTTCCCCTGAAATCGGCCGTAAACAGACACTGCTTGAAGACAAGGGACAAAGACCTCTCTTTCCAATCTCGTAGGAAGTGGAAAGGAAGTAGCTTGTGCTTGGCGTGCTCTAAGCTCCGAAGCTGATGTTCGATTGAATTAACCTCAACAACTCGTGAAAGCAGTTTCACTAATGGCCGAAGTCCTTCTTCGCGCACAGCCAGACCTTCTGCTCGATTGTTTGTTGCGGAAGAAGGCTGGAATCTCTCTCTCCCTAGCCCTAGGATAGAATGTGATCTCTTTCTCTCCACTCCTGGTAGTCGAGTGGCTTATAGCTTATGGGACAAAAGAAAGACAGTCGATTTCTCTTCTATCCTTTCTTGACTCTGCTGACATTCCGCCTTCATCTTTCTTAGGGTTGAAAGAAGAAAGGAGATGTCCTGGTTCTCTCCTATCCTTTTCTATACATATAGTAGCGCCCGCGGGCCAGCCATAGATAGTCGGAACTTTTTCTTTTTCTGGCTTCCCCTCTGTTTTTAGAGATCAGGTTTAAACTACTAAAGCTCGTAGGAATAGTCAAAGCGAGTAGGACTTTCCCTTATTCGTAGAGGTAGCTCAGCTCCCGGCCTCTTTCCTGTCTATTTGCGTTGCTAAACTGACACAGGGCTGAACTGAAGTATGCCCCTATGTTCGAAAAGAGATCACTCCTGGCTAATGGTCGACTGAAGCCTATTGAAAGAATTGTCTTCACATCACACTTTAGGTAAAGTGGAAGTGGCTTGAGCCTACCTAAAATTTCTAATTTTCAGGTTTGTCTGCCTATCCTAGGTGACCATCTTCGTCTACTACAACTTGGGATGTGTGCCGTAGAGTGTGGTACTGGTGTCACCAGTCCGGAGAGATTTCTTTTTTATTTGATTTCGTCAACTCGGAACTCATAGCTGCTAGCTACTCCTTAACTACTAAAACAAGAACTCTTTCACTCGGGCTACTCTTTTCTTATCGGGCAAGTTGCCACCCCTTTGTTCAATACCCGAACTCACGTAAGTAGCTTAATCTGTCGAGAGGATCGGACATGTCACCAGTCTTCCCATAAACCTTCATGTGAAAGACGGCAGCTCTGTGAACAACCCTAGTTGCTGGTCCTGCTGCTGTCTGAACACCTCTGCTCTCTCTCATTAGGTAACTGTTATACGAACCCTTCTTCTCATTAGATCTCCTCTTTCTCAGAGGAAATTCGAATATTCTTTTCTGATTGATTCATTGAATCAAAGTAGGAACGTAGTAGCTTTAGCGAAGCTTATGGGTTGGATTCCACTCTTATTCAAGAGATGGAAGCCCCAATCCAAGGAAATTGGATTGGTCCAGCTACCCCCCTTAGACGAATAGGGCCTTTGCCTAGGGGCAAGCTAAAGGGTAAGGTCAACTCTTTCTTTGCTTCATCTGAGATTACAGCCCTAATAAGGCCTAGGGGCTTCTATTCAAAGCATCGGTAGCGATCCTCTTGTCCTTATCCAGAATAAGGCTACATCAAATGGCTTAGAGAAAGGTCCCTTTTTCTCGTTGGGAGTCTCCTTCTCGGCTTCAGAAGGCCCATACAGTACCAGGGAGGTTGGACTACGTTCAGGGATTTTGATTACTATTTTGTTCTAAGCCGCTAAAGGAAGAAGGATCTCTATCTCTGATCCAGTGGATGCTTGAAAGTGAGGTCAGCCGATCCGGCATTTTTTTAGTTAGGGGGGGCCGAGCGCTTTCCTTTTAGCCGTGTAACTTGGTCTATTGGTCTAGTGCTCTTCGGTGAAATGTCCTTTGTTGTCCCGGAGTTCATCCATTATAGTTGTCCCGTCGTTAAACAACTAGCCGAAAAGCAAGGACGCTAAGGATTCAAAAACCGAAAATGCTGTAGTAACCAATGGTGCTATCGTACTAGCCCCTCCCCTGCTATGCTTCCTTCCTCCCTACCGATCAGTGAGCAGCACTACTGTTTTATCAGTGGTCTTCTCTAACTTAAAAGTCTCCCAGACCCGCCTTCTGTACTTGGAAACGAGCTAACAAACGTTAGCGAGCATATAAGAGTAGTCAAGCGAGTAGATAGAGCGAGCGAGTAAGCGAGCATATGAGAGGGCATGAAATAGGTCTACCGGGACTTCTTCTTATAGATTAGATAGCTTTTAGATATATCTCAAGATAGCTTTGAACTACTTCCACGCAAGGAAAGATAGTACGTACTACCAATGTCAGGGAAAGCAGACTGAGATACCGATACCAAGCCTAGCTTGAAAAGGATAGATCACAGGTATGTGTTGAAGCATACCGAGAGAACGAGAACTGAAATGAACCATATCGAGCACTGGTCTCACTCTACAAGTTAAGTTCGATGAGCTCCTAGCGTACCTGTGCCTACTATCTACTTAGTGTGTGTGCTTAGGGAAAGCAAGTAAGCTGAGCAGTAGTGGGGTCAAGGGCGATCCCTTCCGCCTTTGAGCCTCTTCCTTCGAGGAGGAGATAGAATGGGCCTGATAGACATGCCTAAAATTGACCGATCCAGCCTGAGCCTGTCTTGTGAATCAAGTTCGAAGGAAGGAGAAGCCTATTCGTATTCATTTACGGTTCCCGTTTCATGACTAGATAATGGTCATTCTACCGAGCAAATAGCAGTTGAAAAGGCTGTAGCTGCATCAAAAGCGAAAAGAAAGGGTGGTCAATCCGATGATTCGCCCCTAGAAAGGGTGTGAGCGAGAGGCAATTCTTTATCTTTTTATCTTATCTGGGAAGGTACCAAACCAAGGGTAAGTCGGCATTTGCTTAAGATAGGGGTGTCCGCGGGTGGATCAGAATGAGTCCTGCGGTGCACCTTAAATATTGGTAAGTGGGACTCATTAGAGCGTATTGGTCTTTCAAGCACCTGGGGCTTCCTTCTTTGCCAATTCCAGTTCCGAGTCAGGTCGCACCAAGGCTTGTTGTTTTCCTAAATGCCTAAGGTTTTTGAATTCCGTATTCCTATGTCCGTGACCCAATATCCATCCAGCTTGTCAAGCTTTTTCGTTTCATCGAGTGGGCCTGCACATCACTAAAACTAAAGAGGATAAGCACCCCAACCTTAGCATCCTAAAAAGCAAAGTAAAATCCATTTTCATTTGAAGAAAATTCCTGATCTATTAAAGAAGTATCAAAAGAGTATCCTTTATTAGTACGACCACATCCATGATTCTGTCTTTGCGAAGACTGATTACTCACGGCACACACACTATATCTTCGATGATTCCCATTCCCCTTGGTTAGATTCATTCCGTTGCCGAGGAATTACCAAAATGAAGACGCGCCGGCTTCTCGCCTACTCCTACTCTTTCGACTTCTACTTTCGGCTTAACCCCTGTGCTTCCGTTCATAACTTCACCATACGGATTTTCAATGCGATAAGATCTTGTGAAGTAAGGTTTGAAGTGAGTGATCCCACTTCTGATGTAAGTGATGCTATGTGCTCTTATCTGTCTGTTCTAACTGCTGTCCGTTCCTGCTCCAAGTGAAGTCTCTGGAGTTTAATTCCTTTTTGTAAGGACAGTCCTATGCACAATCCAATAGTGATAGCGTGTGTAATCCATTGCTAACCCCTTATTCTTCTTTACCAGAAAGTGCTAGAAAAAAGCACTTGTTTTACTTCCTGCGCTTGCAAAAATCCTTAAGAAACAGCTATTCTGGAGAGAACAAATATTACTTCTTTGCTACTGAATTACCGGGAGCACGGGAGCTTATTAGCTAGGTATAAGGGGATTTCAATAAACCACTTATGGGACGTTAGCTCGTTAGAGCGTCAGCCCGCTAGCTTGGTATTCATATTAAGGTGATGTGATTTGATTAGCTACTATATTCTCGCAAGTTCCTTAAGTAAAAAACCGCTAAATCGTTAGCTCCTTAGAGCAGAAGATCGGGAATCTTGCTAGTCATGTTAGACTCTAGGATCTTCAAAAAAAGATATCTCGACAAGAGCAAGAAAACAAGCAGGGAGAGCATAAAAATAGAAGTCGTGAGTGAAGCGCCTATTGCATAAAAAACTCCTTAATAAGCGGATCTAGATAGAGAAGAGAGTGGAGAAGTAGAAAAACCCCGGGAAGTGAAGTGGGATACCTAGAATAGAAAGGGGGGACTTATTATATACTGCAGGCTTATTCGATCCTCCTCCCCTTCTTTCGCTTGCTATTGATTGAGACTCCTGCAATCTTTCCTATTTTTACATATACATAAGTCCTTTCCTATAATATTATAAGCCGGGGTAGAACCTAGATAGAATCTCCGGAATCAGAAGCTGCTATCTCTCGCTATACTTTTCTCTTTTATGAGTGGATTTGAGAGTGCGGCATAGCCTGAGGTTCTAACCTTAATGAAAAAATAGAGATTGTGAGAAGTTCCCGAGTGTGAGTAAAAAAGCCCCTTTTGAAAGGATCTTTCTGCTTTTTAGTTTCCTAATATGTGTGTACATATTGATTGTATCAGTACTACCAGCGAGCTAAGAGCTAACCCCTTTCTTTTCCTATGGCGTTTTAATACTCACCCCTGAAATAGAGATAGAGAGAATCTATTAAGTTGGAAGGCGGAAAGAAGCACTGGCTAAGACTTTCATGGAGATGGGGCATACAGGGCAAGTGTACTAGCATATGAGTTTCAAGCTTTTGAATTAAGCTTTGTCAAACCCTAAGCTGCTACTTAGAAAGGGGGCGTAGCGGGTAAGGCAAAATAAAAGGTGTCCGCCTAGACTACTGCCACTTTCTTATGTGAATACCGAGTTCTTTCACTCCTCAATCTCACTCTTTAGTGAAAGTCTCTATTTCACTTTCAAAAAGCAGTCTACACAAAATTACCTCTTCGATGCTAAGAATAGGGTGCTGTCTCTTTCTAGTAAATAGAATCATTCCTATCATGACTGTAAAGCAATGGAATGAGCGATCTCAGATGTCATTCTTGCATCATGACGCCGAGAACCGTCTGCTCTCTCTTTTCCGCAAACTTAGTAGATGGAAAGAAGAAAGAGTAAGCAGAGATGGTACCACTAGGAGACAAGATCAAATAAAGGAACTTCACTCAAAGCTGGGGAAGTAATGAAGGGTAAATAGCGTAGATAAGAAAGGGCGTCGTTAGCAGGCTAGACAGATATTGAATGAAGAAAGAGAGGAGAACAAGTCACTTATTTTCTTTCACTAGTCTCAGGTTTACATCAGAGGATTGAGGGAACGAATAAACAGCTATTGAAATCACTGGTTGGTTGTTGACCAACGGAATGAATTGGAGTCTTTTTTCGTTGGTCAGCTGTAAACCAAGTGCTGTCCGTCTTCATGGCCTCAATAAGACTCAGTATTGTACTGGCCGAATCCGTTTCGGCTTTTTCCCCAATTTCCCACGCCTTCTGTGAGGCAAAACCTCACCACACTACACTTCACTTCGACGCAAGAGGACCGGGCGCTTACTTGTCTTGTATATTCGGGATACGAGTTGCCGGTCTAAGATAACTTTTATCTAATAGTAGGTATTATGTATGGTCTCGATCAACTTCTTTTTCTTTCGGATTTCATATTGAAAATGGGTTTGGCTTTGCCTGTGGCTATTCTCGTGGCCGTTAGCGCTGGTCAAATCATCCCTGCTTAAAATAGTCTCAATATGGAAACTACTGTAACAAAAGTAGCTGTAGATGTTGTCAAAGAAAAAGTAGTGGATCAACTCTATATTGTATATATAGTATATAGGGACACTAGTCCTACGGGGGATGGGAACTTACCAGCAGCGGTGAATTTCCAAGCCGTGGCCGAACGGGTGCTTTTTAGCGTCGACAACATTCACTGGCTAAACTATATATATGGATCTTGTGAATCATGGAACGCAAAGTGAATACTTTCTCCAAGTTCTACAATTTCTTGGAGGGTAGTCTTTTATCTAATGCTTTTACTTCGAGTGCTGGGACTGCCCCATCCCTTTAAGCTGGCTGACTACGAACAGCCTTCTTCCTGACCGACCCTTGCATGCGTGGAAGTGAAAGGAAAGTGATTCAGACCGGGTCAAAGAGACCGGAACTGGTAAGCGATCGTGAGGTCGCCGATCACCTCCATAGGCAATCTGAAGAGAGCTTGCACATTGCTTCAGATACAAAGCAAGGAACAAACCCCCGACTTCCTATACAAACGCTTAACAGCCTTCGCATACAAGTAGACGGCTATGCACGACTCCTTGGTAAGATGAAGAAGGAATGGCGTGGCGAAAGAGCTACCTGGAAGCTAGTTACGGTTGTGCAAAGAATATGAAGGAAACTGGTACCCTATTAGTTCAGTCAGTCAGTTACAAGTGAGAAGAAGGATATCAGGTTCCAAAGACTCATCACAAATATCGTAGGTGATATCCGAAACCGCTGATGTTAGGATTAAGGAAGTAGACTAGAATCTCGGAACCAAGCTCAACGCGGCATGTTCCGGTATTGCCAATACAGTCTTGTCCAGTAACCCGCAAGAACGATTAAGCCAGTGTCCTCACTGATTAATCCCGCGGAACCTAGTATAGGATCTCGTATGAGGATCCTCGGCAT
>NW_026265016.1:102503-106302 GCF_000817695.3 Arachis duranensis | reverse complement strand
TTCCTGCTCCAAGTGAAGTCTCTGGAGTTTAATTCCTTTTTGTAAGGACAGTCCTATGCACAATCCAATAGTGATAGCGTGTGTAATCCATTGCTAACCCCTTATTCTTCTTTACCAGAAAGTGCTAGAAAAAAGCACTTGTTTTACTTCCTGCGCTTGCAAAAATCCTTAAGAAACAGCTATTCTGGAGAGAACAAATATTACTTCTTTGCTACTGAATTACCGGGAGCACGGGAGCTTATTAGCTAGGTATAAGGGGATTTCAATAAACCACTTATGGGACGTTAGCTCGTTAGAGCGTCAGCCCGCTAGCTTGGTATTCATATTAAGGTGATGTGATTTGATTAGCTACTATATTCTCGCAAGTTCCTTAAGTAAAAAACCGCTAAATCGTTAGCTCCTTAGAGCAGAAGATCGGGAATCTTGCTAGTCATGTTAGACTCTAGGATCTTCAAAAAAAGATATCTCGACAAGAGCAAGAAAACAAGCAGGGAGAGCATAAAAATAGAAGTCGTGAGTGAAGCGCCTATTGCATAAAAAACTCCTTAATAAGCGGATCTAGATAGAGAAGAGAGTGGAGAAGTAGAAAAACCCCGGGAAGTGAAGTGGGATACCTAGAATAGAAAGGGGGGACTTATTATATACTGCAGGCTTATTCGATCCTCCTCCCCTTCTTTCGCTTGCTATTGATTGAGACTCCTGCAATCTTTCCTATTTTTACATATACATAAGTCCTTTCCTATAATATTATAAGCCGGGGTAGAACCTAGATAGAATCTCCGGAATCAGAAGCTGCTATCTCTCGCTATACTTTTCTCTTTTATGAGTGGATTTGAGAGTGCGGCATAGCCTGAGGTTCTAACCTTAATGAAAAAATAGAGATTGTGAGAAGTTCCCGAGTGTGAGTAAAAAAGCCCCTTTTGAAAGGATCTTTCTGCTTTTTAGTTTCCTAATATGTGTGTACATATTGATTGTATCAGTACTACCAGCGAGCTAAGAGCTAACCCCTTTCTTTTCCTATGGCGTTTTAATACTCACCCCTGAAATAGAGATAGAGAGAATCTATTAAGTTGGAAGGCGGAAAGAAGCACTGGCTAAGACTTTCATGGAGATGGGGCATACAGGGCAAGTGTACTAGCATATGAGTTTCAAGCTTTTGAATTAAGCTTTGTCAAACCCTAAGCTGCTACTTAGAAAGGGGGCGTAGCGGGTAAGGCAAAATAAAAGGTGTCCGCCTAGACTACTGCCACTTTCTTATGTGAATACCGAGTTCTTTCACTCCTCAATCTCACTCTTTAGTGAAAGTCTCTATTTCACTTTCAAAAAGCAGTCTACACAAAATTACCTCTTCGATGCTAAGAATAGGGTGCTGTCTCTTTCTAGTAAATAGAATCATTCCTATCATGACTGTAAAGCAATGGAATGAGCGATCTCAGATGTCATTCTTGCATCATGACGCCGAGAACCGTCTGCTCTCTCTTTTCCGCAAACTTAGTAGATGGAAAGAAGAAAGAGTAAGCAGAGATGGTACCACTAGGAGACAAGATCAAATAAAGGAACTTCACTCAAAGCTGGGGAAGTAATGAAGGGTAAATAGCGTAGATAAGAAAGGGCGTCGTTAGCAGGCTAGACAGATATTGAATGAAGAAAGAGAGGAGAACAAGTCACTTATTTTCTTTCACTAGTCTCAGGTTTACATCAGAGGATTGAGGGAACGAATAAACAGCTATTGAAATCACTGGTTGGTTGTTGACCAACGGAATGAATTGGAGTCTTTTTTCGTTGGTCAGCTGTAAACCAAGTGCTGTCCGTCTTCATGGCCTCAATAAGACTCAGTATTGTACTGGCCGAATCCGTTTCGGCTTTTTCCCCAATTTCCCACGCCTTCTGTGAGGCAAAACCTCACCACACTACACTTCACTTCGACGCAAGAGGACCGGGCGCTTACTTGTCTTGTATATTCGGGATACGAGTTGCCGGTCTAAGATAACTTTTATCTAATAGTAGGTATTATGTATGGTCTCGATCAACTTCTTTTTCTTTCGGATTTCATATTGAAAATGGGTTTGGCTTTGCCTGTGGCTATTCTCGTGGCCGTTAGCGCTGGTCAAATCATCCCTGCTTAAAATAGTCTCAATATGGAAACTACTGTAACAAAAGTAGCTGTAGATGTTGTCAAAGAAAAAGTAGTGGATCAACTCTATATTGTATATATAGTATATAGGGACACTAGTCCTACGGGGGATGGGAACTTACCAGCAGCGGTGAATTTCCAAGCCGTGGCCGAACGGGTGCTTTTTAGCGTCGACAACATTCACTGGCTAAACTATATATATGGATCTTGTGAATCATGGAACGCAAAGTGAATACTTTCTCCAAGTTCTACAATTTCTTGGAGGGTAGTCTTTTATCTAATGCTTTTACTTCGAGTGCTGGGACTGCCCCATCCCTTTAAGCTGGCTGACTACGAACAGCCTTCTTCCTGACCGACCCTTGCATGCGTGGAAGTGAAAGGAAAGTGATGGAAGAGTGGGAGTTCCTGCTTTCAGTTCAAGGAAAGTTCTTTTCTAATCGATTGACTCGTGGATCTTTCTGACTTCAAGTACCGATCTTCTATCAAAGGAACCTTTCCAGAAGTGCCCTTGGTTTGGTCCAGTCTGCATTCTTCGCTTAGTGTCAATTTTTTTTATGATAGAGTTAGGCTCTTCGTAAGATAGCCAAGGGTAACTTTCCTATCAATCAAGTAAAGGAGATCAAAGTTCACTCTAATAAATCGATCTGAATCAGCTTAGCCAAAGAAAGGTGCCCCAAGACAAACAAGGGGGGTAGCATCAAGAAAGAGAGGAGCTACTCCCATAAGAGACTGCTATTATCAAGATCTAGCGTAGATACATTAGAGCTCTGATTCGATAGTCGGAAGTCTCAATTGTTGGGAGAGGTAAGGAGAATTGGGTATAGCCTTCCGGGTTGGCTCCCACGTAACCCCTTCATCAAGGGGGATCTGTGAAACCCAAGGTAGGTACCTCCCCACCAACTGGGGCAGCGTTTCCGCCACCTTAATTATTATATGAGACGGCTTGGACCACCTTTTCTGGATCGCGAGACAATGGAAGCAAAGGTTGAGAAATCCATTCGTTTAGCTAATAAGAAAATCTTAGTTAGATAAATTAAAGAGGGACAACAAAATCTTGACTAGCATATCTGCCTCATCATCCTTCTAATACATCTGACGACGGATAACAAATTGGATTGGATAATACGAGGGAAACCAGACCGGGTCAAAGAGACCGGAACTGGTAAGCGATCGTGAGGTCGCCGATCACCTCCATAGGCAATCTGAAGAGAGCTTGCACATTGCTTCAGATACAAAGCAAGGAACAAACCCCCGACTTCCTATACAAACGCTTAACAGCCTTCGCATACAAGTAGACGGCTATGCACGACTCCTTGGTAAGATGAAGAAGGAATGGCGTGGCGAAAGAGCTACCTGGAAGCTAGTTACGGTTGTGCAAAGAATATGAAGGAAACTGGTACCCTATTAGTTCAGTCAGTCAGTTACAAGTGAGAAGAAGGATATCAGGTTCCAAAGACTCATCACAAATATCGTAGGTGATATCCGAAACCGCTGATGTTAGGATTAAGGAAGTAGACTAGAATCTCGGAACCAAGCTCAACGCGGCATGTTCCGGTATTGCCAATACAGTCTTGTCCAGTAACCCGCAAGAACGATTAAGCCAGTGTCCTCACTGATTAATCCCGCGGAACCTAGTATAGGATCTCGTATGAGGATCCTCGGCAT
>NW_026265016.1:70207-99004 GCF_000817695.3 Arachis duranensis | reverse complement strand
GTTAGGCGAGTACAGGAGTACTCAACGGGGATAAGGGACCCCCCGGGTAGAGTGAAGTTGTTAGGTTGAATTACGATATGGCTTGCTTTTTGGGAGGTAGAATTGGGTAGCAAGCTATCTGTTCCCGGAAGCAAAAGTAGCTCGAGCCAAAGGCGACAGTGAGGCCCCGAGTCCATCTCATAGCATAGGAAGATGCACTTGGGCTGGGGGGAAAGGAGAGTGGGTATGCGGGCTTCTTTCACTTGAGTGAATTCTTCGGAGGCTGCAAGGGTGAAGATATTAAGGTGGTTTGGCACTCCTGGTCAGTGGTAGCGTGGAGACCAAGTCGAGTGAGCCCGGCCTTACTTAACTTAATAAGTAGTAGAATCCCGCGCTACTACGAAGAGTTCGCAACTTGTTCCGGCGGAGGAAATAGCACTAGCAGCAGAGATAGAGGCGTAGGTAAAAGTCTATCTATATGATATGGATACGAATCAAGTAGTAGCAATCCCTGTTACATATCCATAATATATAATATAAAGAATAGAAAGCTAAAAAACCTTTTTTTTTATGTGCCCCGTAGCAGCACCTTGAAAAAAGTCCACTAAAAGTGTGAACACCTTTAGGGATAATACCGGGGTAGGTCTCTAGATATATTTCATGCTAGAGGTTACATCAAACTAGGGTTAGCACTTTAGGAAATCCCATGATAGTTATATCCTTTAAAGGATGTCATCTATTAAGTGCTCTTCTCCACTATCTCAACCTTCATTACCATCCTCGTTGGATAGCTTTCGTATGGGGATTTGTTTTAACTTTCATCCGAATGATGCTGATAAGATATATCATGAATTTCAGTTACCAAAAAAATACATTGATAGGTTGTCGTTTTTAAGTCATTCTCTTGGTTTGGCATATAATTCCAGCAAAATATGTTAGGCGAGTACAGGAGTACTCAACGGGGATAAGGGACCCCCCGGGTAGAGTGAAGTTGTTAGGTTGAATTACGATATGGCTTGCTTTTTGGGAGGTAGAATTGGGTAGCAAGCTATCTGTTCCCGGAAGCAAAAGTAGCTCGAGCCAAAGGCGACAGTGAGGCCCCGAGTCCATCTCATAGCATAGGAAGATGCACTTGGGCTGGGGGGAAAGGAGAGTGGGTATGCGGGCTTCTTTCACTTGAGTGAATTCTTCGGAGGCTGCAAGGGTGAAGATATTAAGGTGGTTTGGCACTCCTGGTCAGTGGTAGCGTGGAGACCAAGTCGAGTGAGCCCGGCCTTACTTAACTTAATAAGTAGTAGAATCCCGCGCTACTACGAAGAGTTCGCAACTTGTTCCGGCGGAGGAAATAGCACTAGCAGCAGAGATAGAGGCGTAGGTAAAAGTCTATCTATATGATATGGATACGAATCAAGTAGTAGCAATCCCTGTTACATATCCATAATATATAATATAAAGAATAGAAAGCTAAAAAACCTTTTTTTTTATGTGCCCCGTAGCAGCACCTTGAAAAAAGTCCACTAAAAGTGTGAACACCTTTAGGGATAATACCGGGGTAGGTCTCTAGATATATTTCATGCTAGAGGTTACATCAAACTAGGGTTAGCACTTTAGGAAATCCCATGATAGTTATATCCTTTAAAGGATGTCATCTATTAAGTGCTCTTCTCCACTATCTCAACCTTCATTACCATCCTCGTTGGATAGCTTTCGTATGGGGATTTGTTTTAACTTTCATCCGAATGATGCTGATAAGATATATCATGAATTTCAGTTACCAAAAAAATACATTGATAGGTTGTCGTTTTTAAGTCATTCTCTTGGTTTGGCATATAATTCCAGCAAAATATCTCACAAACATCTTTTACCTTATACTTTTTCTGGGGCCGGTTTCCGTGATTTGATCATCCATGGGTTTGATAAGTTTAGTAATGTCTTAGTAGATGTATGTACTTATTTTGACGGTAAGTATGGGCATTTGTTGGTTTTGGTTTGTTTGGGCTTTGGTTGTACTGTGTGGTTCGGGTTTGTACCTGGCCTTTGGGATCAAGCACCCCCTAAAGTCGGCGTGTTCGCTCCTATAGAGTCGTATAATTCTTTTTTTAATATGGATTATAATGCGCCTAACTTTAAGAAGATCCATTTTGTTGAAACATATGACACTTCTGAATTGGTGATGTCAGCATTTGCGAATGAGCCACCTTTTTCGCAAATAACTATCCCTGCTAGCGGCGAAGTGCATAAGGCTGTGAGTTTAGGTATAATGGTAGCTATCTTTCTAATGGTTGGTCTATTTCCTAACGTTTCTGGTGATACGAGCGGTAGTCTTTCCTTTTCTGATGATATTTTGAATCTTATTCATCTTCTAATGTTACGGGCTATTCCCCTATCTATACTTTCTTTTTCAATACACCTATATGCTGTAAAAAGTATAAAAGGCGAGGGTGGTCGTAGATCACCAGCCGAGAGAGTTTCTTTTCACCGGTTGTAGATAAGCTCCATCTCCAGTAGTTGTGGTTTATTCTTTCTTGATAGGCCCATTGCCTTGCCAGTGCCTCTTATTTCCCTTCTCAAGAGTGGCATTTCCGTGCCCCTACCCCTAATTCCCGCCTAGTGTCCGTAAAAACCTTCTCCCGAGAGTTCCCAGATAATAGACTTTTCAAGTATAAGGAAAGCAGACTAAATTCCTGGCAGGAAAGCCAGGGGAGGTATTGAGTAAAAGAAGAAAGTTGGGTATAGGTGAAGGCTAATGCTAATTAGGTCGAAAGCTAGTGAAAGCCATTAGGGATCTTTTAGACTGAGACAAGGGTAAAGGCTTTCTAGCCAGGGCCACCAAGGGAAGCCAGCAGATCGGGCAAGGAAGAAGGAGTCCCAATGCTTTCTCTTTAGATAGGCCAGTAAAGTGTCCACGGCAGGTTCGGGATAAAATTAGAATCCAATAGATCAAACTTTTTTTTCTAAGGAGAAGTTCTAAGCTAATCAAAGGCAGTGCGATTGCGGATCACTTGGGAGAACATCTGTTGCCTGCCTACGAACCCATGAGGTACCCTGACGAAGAAGAAAAAGCAGGCTGGAATATTCTTTTCGACGGTGCATCAAATCAGAAGGTCGGAATAGGGGAAGTTCCGGTCTCACCCCTGGTGCTCACATCCCCATTGCAGTGAAGCTGAAGTTCGACTGTTCGAATAACGTTGCTGTGTTACCAGACTGAAAGTAGCAGTTTATATAGGTATTGAAGAGCTGGATGTGTTTGGAGATTCTTCACTGGTCATAAGCATCGGTAAGTGGGAGATGCGTCAATTTCCCTACCGATGTTACGACATCAGCCCGGGGCTACCATTTAATAAGAGCTCTGTTTGAGATTCGGTACCTATAGAGGGAGCGAATCGTGAACAGTAATACAGGATTTTGCACTTCCCCCCTTTTGCCATCATAAGCTGGGTTATTTAACATCCTTTTTGAATCTGAAACATATATCCGGGAACATCCTGAACTGGATATGCTGGTAGGGATCATTTCTATAACCATACCTAAAGAATCGTCAACACACGAAAGGCGAAAGTCACCGTCTTACGAGGGCTCATTACCAGCTCAGTCTCACCTCCCCTCTCCCTAAGTAGGCCTGAGGAAATCCTTGAATGCCGCTTCTTTGCCCTTTCTTCTGCTGTTGCTTGTGAAAAGAGAAAGTAAGATTGGGCTTGTGAAAGGATTGCTGTCATCAAGAATTTCTCCCTCTTCTGTCTGGCCTTTCCTTCTGATTCTGATCTCGGGATAAAAAATAGCTCGTCTTTAGCGAAAGATCTAAAGTAAAGTAACAATTTAATTTTTTCACTTAGTGGTCTAACGGAATCTGTCTCCTTCTCAGTTGCTAGTCTCGGCATATAGACTAAGAACCTCTATGGAGACATAGTGGTTTCCGGTATAGGAAGGTGTAGGGGCAAGCATATGTTTGTGTCTGTCCAAGCAAGCATATTTGTGTGCATTGATTGATAGAAGGGGTTGGTTGGGACAAGCTAAAATAGCTTGCAACATTGCGGTGTTTTGGTTCTCTAAGAACTGCAAAAAAGATTGGGATCTAGTGCGCTAACGCTGGAAGGGATGGTTTTGGGTAGGAGAGAGACCACTGGAAGACTTAGTCATTTAGATAGAGATTACAGAGCTATACATAAAAATATTGAACTCAGTATCCCCAGGTTAGTGTTTATCTGGTTCGAGAGGACCAGGCGTTCACTAAATACATTTCGCTTACAGTCACTAGTAAGGGGTTCTAGTAACGAAAGATTCCTTCTATAGCTATAGGCTATAGGTAGGCCACATTTCTCATATTCATTTCAGTGCTTTTGGTCTACCCTTTTGGGTAGCAGGAGGGATCTCGTTCCTGCCTATCGGAAGTGATAATAGAATCATATGTGGCACCGGATCCACCGTTGGCACTAGAGAGTTTCCCCGAAGAACTTCTTTTCCGGAAACCTATTCTAAAGGTCTAGGAGCGGAAGAAGTTTCAACACTCAACAAATAAAGACTTTTTACGGCTAAACTACCTATAAGGGCAGGAGTCACTCAATCTACTTCGAGTGGAGAGGAAGGAAAGAGCTCACTTTTTCGACAGGGATAGGAAGTAAGAAAGTCAATCGAAAATAGGAATCCACTCTACTAATAGAAGAAGAGAGGTTTTTTCCACTACTAGAATAGTGTCTTTCGCTCATAGAGCTGAAGCGTAGGAACCCTTCTTTTGAGTTGCTGTAGCTGCTCTTTGCTCCTCTTCGACTTTATTGAGCCCTTACACCCGTTTCTTCTGCCGATACTCTTACCGCGGCGCGGAGAAAGCCTTTAATGAGTGGCCATTCTCTCCTCTCCAACTCAGTCGAGTTTCTTTTAACCTCTTATAGGAGTAGAAGTTGGGAAGCCAGGTTGAAGCATCAGATTCTCGAAGAGCATCAAGAACTGAACTATCTTCATGCTCCTCTCTTTTTGAACTCTCTGCTGATGAAAGAAAAGGAAGAAGAATAAGAGCTTTTCACTCTCCTAAATCGAACTCTTTTCAGGTACGTAGTCGCTAATGCGAAGCTTTTGGGAAGAAGTCGTAGCAAATTCGAAGCTCTTTCTTTGGCCTTCCTTCTCCTCCTTGATTTCACCATTCCAATAAGTGCCACGACCGGTTGGTGATCGAATTCCTTCTAGTCACCAAGGAGCATTTCCACTGCTTTCTTAGTAGGCTGTAGCTTTTTCATCATTCATTATTCCCGAGGAAGGAGTTTAAGTCCATAAAAAGGTTATACGGTCTGGAAGACCAGTGCGTAAGGTGCCCAAAAGTCGAATTTATTGATCTGACCATGGACCCCAAGTCCCCTATTGCAGAGGATCTTGGCGGGTAAGGCGGTTGGTTACTCCGTTTTCAAAGTCAAAAGATAGTTGCAGATCAGATCAGCTAAAGCTATCTGTCTCAAGTCTATCGCTTAGTGGCCGAGGAAAGGGAAGCCCCGGTCTAGCACATCTCATTCAGCTTTCAAGTTCGCCCTTCCTGATGAAGCAAGCCAAGTCGAGAAAAGAGCAGCTAAGGGTTTGCAACTTCTCAGTTACTCATCAAATGGCACTCAGTTCATAAAGAAGTTTGGTACTCAAGATATTGTGTCTGGAGAGGTGGATAGATAGGATTCCTAGTTGTTCGATCAGCTTTATCGCAAGCCAAAATCTCTATTCTACGCCCTGAGTACGATATCTTTATAACAATGGGAGTCCCGGTTCAATTCAATGATTGTAATTTCACTTAGTTGCTCCCACAGATAGAAGAACCCCATCATTGGGATGCCAGACGATGGGTTAAGCTCCTAAGATCGATGAAAGCTTTGATTTTAGGGTCTATAAGGATTTCCATTTCCCAGCTATCAAATTAGATCAAATGAAAGTCCTTGCTTATCCAATTGCGGAAGAAAGGCATAGAGCAAATGAGCCAGTCAGTCTATTTTACAGTGGATAATCTTTTTTTCGTATCAGTCCTACGCTTACTAAGAAGCCTAACTAGTTGACAGGGCTGTTCTTCTAAACTAAAAGAAGTAAGACCTTTAATAATGAGCGTACCGGGACTTCCATTCAGTTCCCTTTGCTGTAGGTGCAGGCGCAGACGAGCGACTAGCTTTGGAGGTAATAGCCGATACGAGCAACTAGGTCTCATAGGCGGGAAGCTTTAAGTTGGCCGCTTCCTTAGCCATTCCAGACAGCAACATCTTTGAGGTAGCATCGGCAGACGAGAAGGATGAGGTCTGAGAAGAATCTTGAGTCTTGAGCTTCTTATTGGCCGCATCCAAGTCATTAATGAGAGTTCTCGTTAGGCGAGTACAGGAGTACTCAACGGGGATAAGGGACCCCCCGGGTAGAGTGAAGTTGTTAGGTTGAATTACGATATGGCTTGCTTTTTGGGAGGTAGAATTGGGTAGCAAGCTATCTGTTCCCGGAAGCAAAAGTAGCTCGAGCCAAAGGCGACAGTGAGGCCCCGAGTCCATCTCATAGCATAGGAAGATGCACTTGGGCTGGGGGGAAAGGAGAGTGGGTATGCGGGCTTCTTTCACTTGAGTGAATTCTTCGGAGGCTGCAAGGGTGAAGATATTAAGGTGGTTTGGCACTCCTGGTCAGTGGTAGCGTGGAGACCAAGTCGAGTGAGCCCGGCCTTACTTAACTTAATAAGTAGTAGAATCCCGCGCTACTACGAAGAGTTCGCAACTTGTTCCGGCGGAGGAAATAGCACTAGCAGCAGAGATAGAGGCGTAGGTAAAAGTCTATCTATATGATATGGATACGAATCAAGTAGTAGCAATCCCTGTTACATATCCATAATATATAATATAAAGAATAGAAAGCTAAAAAACCTTTTTTTTTATGTGCCCCGTAGCAGCACCTTGAAAAAAGTCCACTAAAAGTGTGAACACCTTTAGGGATAATACCGGGGTAGGTCTCTAGATATATTTCATGCTAGAGGTTACATCAAACTAGGGTTAGCACTTTAGGAAATCCCATGATAGTTATATCCTTTAAAGGATGTCATCTATTAAGTGCTCTTCTCCACTATCTCAACCTTCATTACCATCCTCGTTGGATAGCTTTCGTATGGGGATTTGTTTTAACTTTCATCCGAATGATGCTGATAAGATATATCATGAATTTCAGTTACCAAAAAAATACATTGATAGGTTGTCGTTTTTAAGTCATTCTCTTGGTTTGGCATATAATTCCAGCAAAATATCTCACAAACATCTTTTACCTTATACTTTTTCTGGGGCCGGTTTCCGTGATTTGATCATCCATGGGTTTGATAAGTTTAGTAATGTCTTAGTAGATGTATGTACTTATTTTGACGGTAAGTATGGGCATTTGTTGGTTTTGGTTTGTTTGGGCTTTGGTTGTACTGTGTGGTTCGGGTTTGTACCTGGCCTTTGGGATCAAGCACCCCCTAAAGTCGGCGTGTTCGCTCCTATAGAGTCGTATAATTCTTTTTTTAATATGGATTATAATGCGCCTAACTTTAAGAAGATCCATTTTGTTGAAACATATGACACTTCTGAATTGGTGATGTCAGCATTTGCGAATGAGCCACCTTTTTCGCAAATAACTATCCCTGCTAGCGGCGAAGTGCATAAGGCTGTGAGTTTAGGTATAATGGTAGCTATCTTTCTAATGGTTGGTCTATTTCCTAACGTTTCTGGTGATACGAGCGGTAGTCTTTCCTTTTCTGATGATATTTTGAATCTTATTCATCTTCTAATGTTACGGGCTATTCCCCTATCTATACTTTCTTTTTCAATACACCTATATGCTGTAAAAAGTATAAAAGGCGAGGGTGGTCGTAGATCACCAGCCGAGAGAGTTTCTTTTCACCGGTTGTAGATAAGCTCCATCTCCAGTAGTTGTGGTTTATTCTTTCTTGATAGGCCCATTGCCTTGCCAGTGCCTCTTATTTCCCTTCTCAAGAGTGGCATTTCCGTGCCCCTACCCCTAATTCCCGCCTAGTGTCCGTAAAAACCTTCTCCCGAGAGTTCCCAGATAATAGACTTTTCAAGTATAAGGAAAGCAGACTAAATTCCTGGCAGGAAAGCCAGGGGAGGTATTGAGTAAAAGAAGAAAGTTGGGTATAGGTGAAGGCTAATGCTAATTAGGTCGAAAGCTAGTGAAAGCCATTAGGGATCTTTTAGACTGAGACAAGGGTAAAGGCTTTCTAGCCAGGGCCACCAAGGGAAGCCAGCAGATCGGGCAAGGAAGAAGGAGTCCCAATGCTTTCTCTTTAGATAGGCCAGTAAAGTGTCCACGGCAGGTTCGGGATAAAATTAGAATCCAATAGATCAAACTTTTTTTTCTAAGGAGAAGTTCTAAGCTAATCAAAGGCAGTGCGATTGCGGATCACTTGGGAGAACATCTGTTGCCTGCCTACGAACCCATGAGGTACCCTGACGAAGAAGAAAAAGCAGGCTGGAATATTCTTTTCGACGGTGCATCAAATCAGAAGGTCGGAATAGGGGAAGTTCCGGTCTCACCCCTGGTGCTCACATCCCCATTGCAGTGAAGCTGAAGTTCGACTGTTCGAATAACGTTGCTGTGTTACCAGACTGAAAGTAGCAGTTTATATAGGTATTGAAGAGCTGGATGTGTTTGGAGATTCTTCACTGGTCATAAGCATCGGTAAGTGGGAGATGCGTCAATTTCCCTACCGATGTTACGACATCAGCCCGGGGCTACCATTTAATAAGAGCTCTGTTTGAGATTCGGTACCTATAGAGGGAGCGAATCGTGAACAGTAATACAGGATTTTGCACTTCCCCCCTTTTGCCATCATAAGCTGGGTTATTTAACATCCTTTTTGAATCTGAAACATATATCCGGGAACATCCTGAACTGGATATGCTGGTAGGGATCATTTCTATAACCATACCTAAAGAATCGTCAACACACGAAAGGCGAAAGTCACCGTCTTACGAGGGCTCATTTAGTAGCAATCCCTGTTACATATCCATAATATATAATATAAAGAATAGAAAGCTAAAAAACCTTTTTTTTTATGTGCCCCGTAGCAGCACCTTGAAAAAAGTCCACTAAAAGTGTGAACACCTTTAGGGATAATACCGGGGTAGGTCTCTAGATATATTTCATGCTAGAGGTTACATCAAACTAGGGTTAGCACTTTAGGAAATCCCATGATAGTTATATCCTTTAAAGGATGTCATCTATTAAGTGCTCTTCTCCACTATCTCAACCTTCATTACCATCCTCGTTGGATAGCTTTCGTATGGGGATTTGTTTTAACTTTCATCCGAATGATGCTGATAAGATATATCATGAATTTCAGTTACCAAAAAAATACATTGATAGGTTGTCGTTTTTAAGTCATTCTCTTGGTTTGGCATATAATTCCAGCAAAATATCTCACAAACATCTTTTACCTTATACTTTTTCTGGGGCCGGTTTCCGTGATTTGATCATCCATGGGTTTGATAAGTTTAGTAATGTCTTAGTAGATGTATGTACTTATTTTGACGGTAAGTATGGGCATTTGTTGGTTTTGGTTTGTTTGGGCTTTGGTTGTACTGTGTGGTTCGGGTTTGTACCTGGCCTTTGGGATCAAGCACCCCCTAAAGTCGGCGTGTTCGCTCCTATAGAGTCGTATAATTCTTTTTTTAATATGGATTATAATGCGCCTAACTTTAAGAAGATCCATTTTGTTGAAACATATGACACTTCTGAATTGGTGATGTCAGCATTTGCGAATGAGCCACCTTTTTCGCAAATAACTATCCCTGCTAGCGGCGAAGTGCATAAGGCTGTGAGTTTAGGTATAATGGTAGCTATCTTTCTAATGGTTGGTCTATTTCCTAACGTTTCTGGTGATACGAGCGGTAGTCTTTCCTTTTCTGATGATATTTTGAATCTTATTCATCTTCTAATGTTACGGGCTATTCCCCTATCTATACTTTCTTTTTCAATACACCTATATGCTGTAAAAAGTATAAAAGGCGAGGGTGGTCGTAGATCACCAGCCGAGAGAGTTTCTTTTCACCGGTTGTAGATAAGCTCCATCTCCAGTAGTTGTGGTTTATTCTTTCTTGATAGGCCCATTGCCTTGCCAGTGCCTCTTATTTCCCTTCTCAAGAGTGGCATTTCCGTGCCCCTACCCCTAATTCCCGCCTAGTGTCCGTAAAAACCTTCTCCCGAGAGTTCCCAGATAATAGACTTTTCAAGTATAAGGAAAGCAGACTAAATTCCTGGCAGGAAAGCCAGGGGAGGTATTGAGTAAAAGAAGAAAGTTGGGTATAGGTGAAGGCTAATGCTAATTAGGTCGAAAGCTAGTGAAAGCCATTAGGGATCTTTTAGACTGAGACAAGGGTAAAGGCTTTCTAGCCAGGGCCACCAAGGGAAGCCAGCAGATCGGGCAAGGAAGAAGGAGTCCCAATGCTTTCTCTTTAGATAGGCCAGTAAAGTGTCCACGGCAGGTTCGGGATAAAATTAGAATCCAATAGATCAAACTTTTTTTTCTAAGGAGAAGTTCTAAGCTAATCAAAGGCAGTGCGATTGCGGATCACTTGGGAGAACATCTGTTGCCTGCCTACGAACCCATGAGGTACCCTGACGAAGAAGAAAAAGCAGGCTGGAATATTCTTTTCGACGGTGCATCAAATCAGAAGGTCGGAATAGGGGAAGTTCCGGTCTCACCCCTGGTGCTCACATCCCCATTGCAGTGAAGCTGAAGTTCGACTGTTCGAATAACGTTGCTGTGTTACCAGACTGAAAGTAGCAGTTTATATAGGTATTGAAGAGCTGGATGTGTTTGGAGATTCTTCACTGGTCATAAGCATCGGTAAGTGGGAGATGCGTCAATTTCCCTACCGATGTTACGACATCAGCCCGGGGCTACCATTTAATAAGAGCTCTGTTTGAGATTCGGTACCTATAGAGGGAGCGAATCGTGAACAGTAATACAGGATTTTGCACTTCCCCCCTTTTGCCATCATAAGCTGGGTTATTTAACATCCTTTTTGAATCTGAAACATATATCCGGGAACATCCTGAACTGGATATGCTGGTAGGGATCATTTCTATAACCATACCTAAAGAATCGTCAACACACGAAAGGCGAAAGTCACCGTCTTACGAGGGCTCATTACCAGCTCAGTCTCACCTCCCCTCTCCCTAAGTAGGCCTGAGGAAATCCTTGAATGCCGCTTCTTTGCCCTTTCTTCTGCTGTTGCTTGTGAAAAGAGAAAGTAAGATTGGGCTTGTGAAAGGATTGCTGTCATCAAGAATTTCTCCCTCTTCTGTCTGGCCTTTCCTTCTGATTCTGATCTCGGGATAAAAAATAGCTCGTCTTTAGCGAAAGATCTAAAGTAAAGTAACAATTTAATTTTTTCACTTAGTGGTCTAACGGAATCTGTCTCCTTCTCAGTTGCTAGTCTCGGCATATAGACTAAGAACCTCTATGGAGACATAGTGGTTTCCGGTATAGGAAGGTGTAGGGGCAAGCATATGTTTGTGTCTGTCCAAGCAAGCATATTTGTGTGCATTGATTGATAGAAGGGGTTGGTTGGGACAAGCTAAAATAGCTTGCAACATTGCGGTGTTTTGGTTCTCTAAGAACTGCAAAAAAGATTGGGATCTAGTGCGCTAACGCTGGAAGGGATGGTTTTGGGTAGGAGAGAGACCACTGGAAGACTTAGTCATTTAGATAGAGATTACAGAGCTATACATAAAAATATTGAACTCAGTATCCCCAGGTTAGTGTTTATCTGGTTCGAGAGGACCAGGCGTTCACTAAATACATTTCGCTTACAGTCACTAGTAAGGGGTTCTAGTAACGAAAGATTCCTTCTATAGCTATAGGCTATAGGTAGGCCACATTTCTCATATTCATTTCAGTGCTTTTGGTCTACCCTTTTGGGTAGCAGGAGGGATCTCGTTCCTGCCTATCGGAAGTGATAATAGAATCATATGTGGCACCGGATCCACCGTTGGCACTAGAGAGTTTCCCCGAAGAACTTCTTTTCCGGAAACCTATTCTAAAGGTCTAGGAGCGGAAGAAGTTTCAACACTCAACAAATAAAGACTTTTTACGGCTAAACTACCTATAAGGGCAGGAGTCACTCAATCTACTTCGAGTGGAGAGGAAGGAAAGAGCTCACTTTTTCGACAGGGATAGGAAGTAAGAAAGTCAATCGAAAATAGGAATCCACTCTACTAATAGAAGAAGAGAGGTTTTTTCCACTACTAGAATAGTGTCTTTCGCTCATAGAGCTGAAGCGTAGGAACCCTTCTTTTGAGTTGCTGTAGCTGCTCTTTGCTCCTCTTCGACTTTATTGAGCCCTTACACCCGTTTCTTCTGCCGATACTCTTACCGCGGCGCGGAGATATTCTCTCCTCTCCAACTCAGTCGAGTTTCTTTTAACCTCTTATAGGAGTAGAAGTTGGGAAGCCAGGTTGAAGCATCAGATTCTCGAAGAGCATCAAGAACTGAACTATCTTCATGCTCCTCTCTTTTTGAACTCTCTGCTGATGAAAGAAAAGGAAGAAGAATAAGAGCTTTTCACTCTCCTAAATCGAACTCTTTTCAGGTACGTAGTCGCTAATGCGAAGCTTTTGGGAAGAAGTCGTAGCAAATTCGAAGCTCTTTCTTTGGCCTTCCTTCTCCTCCTTGATTTCACCATTCCAATAAGTGCCACGACCGGTTGGTGATCGAATTCCTTCTAGTCACCAAGGAGCATTTCCACTGCTTTCTTAGTAGGCTGTAGCTTTTTCATCATTCATTATTCCCGAGGAAGGAGTTTAAGTCCATAAAAAGGTTATACGGTCTGGAAGACCAGTGCGTAAGGTGCCCAAAAGTCGAATTTATTGATCTGACCATGGACCCCAAGTCCCCTATTGCAGAGGATCTTGGCGGGTAAGGCGGTTGGTTACTCCGTTTTCAAAGTCAAAAGATAGTTGCAGATCAGATCAGCTAAAGCTATCTGTCTCAAGTCTATCGCTTAGTGGCCGAGGAAAGGGAAGCCCCGGTCTAGCACATCTCATTCAGCTTTCAAGTTCGCCCTTCCTGATGAAGCAAGCCAAGTCGAGAAAAGAGCAGCTAAGGGTTTGCAACTTCTCAGTTACTCATCAAATGGCACTCAGTTCATAAAGAAGTTTGGTACTCAAGATATTGTGTCTGGAGAGGTGGATAGATAGGATTCCTAGTTGTTCGATCAGCTTTATCGCAAGCCAAAATCTCTATTCTACGCCCTGAGTACGATATCTTTATAACAATGGGAGTCCCGGTTCAATTCAATGATTGTAATTTCACTTAGTTGCTCCCACAGATAGAAGAACCCCATCATTGGGATGCCAGACGATGGGTTAAGCTCCTAAGATCGATGAAAGCTTTGATTTTAGGGTCTATAAGGATTTCCATTTCCCAGCTATCAAATTAGATCAAATGAAAGTCCTTGCTTATCCAATTGCGGAAGAAAGGCATAGAGCAAATGAGCCAGTCAGTCTATTTTACAGTGGATAATCTTTTTTTCGTATCAGTCCTACGCTTACTAAGAAGCCTAACTAGTTGACAGGGCTGTTCTTCTAAACTAAAAGAAGTAAGACCTTTAATAATGAGCGTACCGGGACTTCCATTCAGTTCCCTTTGCTGTAGGTGCAGGCGCAGACGAGCGACTAGCTTTGGAGGTAATAGCCGATACGAGCAACTAGGTCTCATAGGCGGGAAGCTTTAAGTTGGCCGCTTCCTTAGCCATTCCAGACAGCAACATCTTTGAGGTAGCATCGGCAGACGAGAAGGATGAGGTCTGAGAAGAATCTTGAGTCTTGAGCTTCTTATTGGCCGCATCCAAGTCATTAATGAGAGTTCTCTTCCCAAACACAGATCCTGGAGCCAAGTTAAGGTCAAGGGCTGCTTTGTTGACTAAGCTATGTCCATCATTTACTGTCTCAGCCGGCACAGAAGGGGTTGGATCACCAACAAAGAAGCAAAACCACCTGGTAGCCATACCAGATAGATTGGGCTAGAGTACCACCCTCCAGAGGAGAGTAATATAAAGAGTTACAACAGGCAATAACAGCTTCGAACTCATGCAATGCAACAGGGAGCTACTGCCACTCCCATGGTGCATTGTGATTACATTCTACAACAATCCCAGTTATACTTAACACAATTAACAAAGCGGGATAGGTTACGTAGTGTAGTAGCTCGAACGTAAGCCGGAGTAAGGGCTACGGGTACGGGAAAGGAATGCGCGTCTGAGGTTGCATGCCCGTCTGGCGGGCTATCTGTTCGAAACTTATTCTAAAGCCAATGAGACTATTACCAGTCAGAGCTCATCCCTCGAAAAAGGGAGTAGTGAGAAAAGGGTGACTAGAATACGGAAATTCAACTATGGAAGTAAGATCTTATCTCTCTATTGTTCTAGTTTCTGCTTCCATGTTCTTAGGAAGAAAGACTGACTTCGCTTCGATTTAGAGACGATTAAAGCAGGAGAGACGGAAACAAAGCAAGAAGTCTTGAAAAATATTGAATTGAAAAGAGAAGCCCCTGCTATTGAATCTAGGACTGATTTCCCATTGACAAGGAAGGGCCGGAGGTTTTCTTCACAGGCACGATGTTAGACAAGCAGAGCGCGTTTTGTCTGGGACCAATGATGTCTAAAGCAAGCATTTTATCAACTTCTTAAATCAAGCTCGGGGGTAAAAACCTGCTTGCTTAGAGAATCAAACTGTTCCTGTCTGCTGAAAAATCACCCGGCGAACTAATTGGATTGTTGCGAGCTGAACGAACGGGACGTGCTTTGGAAGAAGCGATCTGTTACCGAGCCCGGAATAACGAAAACATCTCTGAATACTCAAAGTTTCATATCCGAAGCGAGTTTTCAAGAAACTGCTAGAGTTTTAGCAAAAGCCGCTCTCCGGGGGATTGGTTGAAAGGTCTGAAAGAGAACGTTGTTCTAGGGGGGTGATACCCGTTGGTACCGGATTCAAAAGATTAGTGCACCGTTCAAGCCCAAGGCAACATAACAACATTCCCTTGGAAAGCCAAAAAAAGAATTTATGCGATACATCAGAGCAATCATTTATAGGATTTACTGATTCCTAAGAGGGGATTGATCTCTTTAACTATATAGCTATAACTAAATAGGCTACACAAGCTAGGTTTGATTCCTGCCGGCCAATCGACTAGCTACAGGCAAGTGTTTTACTTGTATGTTTATCGTTCGCTAGTTGAGATACCTACCCAGGCATCTCAATCCAGCTCTTTATAATGGAACAAGGAAGGTTCGAAGACGCTCGACCAAAGGGAGAGGAGTTTACAAGCTTGTTCGATAGAACAAGGAAGCTGCCCATTTGTGTGAGTTTCATCGGCCTTTGGTACCTAGAGACTTTCAATCCCCAATTCCCCTCGTACCAAGGCAGAGTTTTCTATCGACTATTTTCCTAGTTTCAGACTCGAAAAAGAAAGATAAGTACACGGGATGAAAGAAAGGAAAAATGCCACAGAAAGAGGCTTGAGAATTTGCTTCAAAAGGCTCCGCGTCTACTACTCCTGAAGGCCACTGAAAGGCTATCCAATGGGGTGATAGCAGAGAGATCAGAAGCGACGGTAGTGCTAATGCTAGCAGTAGCAATAAAAGAAATAGCCAATAGCAGGGGAAGGGGATAGCACAAGTGAATCAGCTGTGGGGACTTCTGGAAGGCTACTAGCTTGGCACAGAAGATAAGAGATGACACTAGGAATAGCATTGAGTTAGCGTCTTGCCCCTAACGGCAGTGAATAAGAACTTTTTTTGTTTGAATCTTGCGCAGAAGGGGAGCCGAAGGCTATACTTCCTCTATCGAGTCTGGGGAGTTAGGGTTGCTAGCTGCACTTTCTGTCTTCTCGTCTTCTTTCTCCCTGGCCATGGTTCCCCGCAGCCCCTCACCACTCCAGTTTAGGGTTGCTAGCTGCACTTTCTGTCTTCTCGTCTTCTTTCTCCCTGGCCATGGTTCCCCGCAGCCCCTCACCACTCCAGTCACTCGATCGTCAATAAAACTAGAATATGGATGCCCGAACCCACCTTTCGGCATCAACGAATAGAGGTACGAACAAGACCTTCGGTTCCTCGAACCAAGCTTATCACCCCAGGTATCCTCCACCAGCTGGATCCGGTCCAATGCAATCCATTTGTCTCTCGAGGACCATCTCAACCTCAACTTTTGCTATCAAGGTAAAAAAACCCTTTTGTTCTCTCCTTCCAGGGCGCTTTCCAATGCTGCATCCGAAGCAAAACCTCCTAAGCATTCTACTTGTCCCTCTTCAAAGGCGGATCTCTCCCAATCAAACGAACTCCTTCTCTATCTCTCGGATCCGATCCCAGCTCGCCCCGCCTGTCTTAACATCATTGTTCTGCTGTATCAATCTTTTGATTACGAGCGCAGGCGAAGTCGAACAGAACCAAGCAAGCCCTGACACTGGTGCAGCAGGCAATGCGTCGTCCTCTTGTCCATCTCTGTCAAGCAGAAGCTAAGCAGCCGGTCCCACCCATCTCATAGTTTTGATCGAAACGCTGGCTAACCATCCAACTCAATGCAATCTATTCCCTCTGGTTCTCAAATGTCATCCACCGGCGGAAGCATCTGAACCTAGTATTCCATCTCCTCCATCGGAGCGTTTTTAATAAGGTGCCCCCTCCCGCTGCATTGGAGCGAGTTTACGAGCTGATAAGGGGCTCTTCCTTCTGCCCTCATCCCTTTTCATTTCCTTTTATCTTTCCTGTGCTTTGTGTACTGCTAAAATGCTAGGATTTGAATTCGCCCTTTCCTGAAAGAGAGTTTTCTTTATCCTAGACCAAATGGCAAAAAGTCTTTTACTTTGAGCAAATAAGAGGTCCCATGTACTGCCTTTGACTTCCCTCTTTGATTCTGCTATATTCCTATGTACTTCCTTTTGTATAGACTTGTACTGGTAGAATAAGTAAGCATTTGAGATCCTCGGAGGCGCCTTCAACCTGGCGGTTCCCTTCGTCACCCTTAGCATAGAAAAGAAGATCCTCATCAGTCCTGCTTGCTCCATCTAGGACAGCTCCTATCCTGAGATACTCCTCAGTCGAGCAGCATTCCTTATAATCTTATCATTATAGAGATGGGGGATAGGAAGTAGGAAGCTTTCTCAAGCACCTTCCATAGCTTCTTCCAATGAGAGTGAGGCCTATGTGGAAGAAAGAAGTCAAGCTGCACGCAATCCACAACCAAGAAAAGCCACTCAAGGGCAGAGGGATCTTGCTCGTCAACGTCCGTTGCCGATCCGGTCATCAATCTCGGAGTCATCAACATCTGCTTTTCTTCGGGACAAGAATGGTTATATCCTGGCAGTGAGCTTCTCGTACCTGTCGTCCAATCCATTAGCGTCCAGCCATTACGAAGAGAGCCTTGGGGCATCCGCTTAAACCCTAGGCTTGGAGCCTTACAACTTTATCAGCTCAAGCAATTTTTACCTTATACTGAAGCACATTCACTCATAGGACGACCATCATGTACTTGTACTCAAGTGACGATGAACACTGAACCTAACAGCCGAGGAGACGATCTCCGGTACCCATGAAGAGTAGATTACAAATTCTGTCACCGCTCCGTGGGCTTTTATGATTACACTACTCACGAATCTATCTATCCAACCAATTTCTTACTGAACTTGACTTGTCTCCGATTGCCATGCTGCGCTTTTCGCTCCTTATCCCGTACAGAACGAAGTGAATCTTATTTCAACATTCATTGCTATGGGCCCTCTTATTGCATGGGGTGGATCCTACTAATGCAATGTTTTCTCCGTGTAGGAAGGCATTTTTCACATCTAGCTGGTATAGGGACCACTTCTTTGATGCAGCAATAGCCAGTAAAGTCCTAATCTTCACAAACTGAAGTTAAGGTTTCCTCCAAATCTATCCAATATTTATTCTTGAGCAATAGCCAGTAAAGTCCTAATCTTCACAAACTGAAGTTAAGGTTTCCTCCAAATCTATCCAATATTTATTCTTGAGCAAAGCCTGGAACAGGACGATAGGAATAATAGCCTACCTCAGGCATGTTGTCTGGAACTGGATCATGGCTTGAGTCTGGAGAGGGAGAAGCGTTGGTTTACTGATCTCTTTCAGGTCCTGGCTGAGCTTCAACAAGATCTGGTGTTAGACGAAGTTTCTTTCTGGTATACACTATGGTTGATAGTGTATGAGTCACAGGCTTCTCTGGCTGATATATATGAGTTATAATTCACAGTGATACTCTCCGGGGGCAAACAAAACTAGACTAATCAGTGTAGGAGAAGTTGAAGTGGAAGCAGTGGAGGCAGAAGGTCGCAAATCGCCACTCACCCGGATTGTTCTTCTTGGATTGGGTTCAATGGATCGAATCTGATCCACCATTTAGTTGGAATGGATCCTAAACCCATACCCATAACGTTGGAGGGGGATAGCTACTACTATATTTTATTTTATATGAAACTTCAATCTGTTTTCAAGGTAGACCTTTTGCCCGGAGTTATAGCTACTACTATATTTTATTTTATATGAAACTTCAATCTGTTTTCAAGGTAGACCTTTTGCCCGGAGTAGCCATTCTCCCTTTTATTGAGGCTTTTGACCAGATAGCTTCGGGAATGAACCGGAAAATGTTTCCAAATGAATGCTACTTTATCTGTCGAATCAGGGAATCCTGAAGCTTGACCGGCTTGACAGGTGCCTCTTTATTTCTATTTCTTTTCCCGTCAAGAGATCTTCTTTTATTAGTACTTTTTTCCAAGATGGAGAATGTTGCCCGACTCTTCTTCTTTCTTTACCCGCTTTTCCTCGAAGACTGCAGAGCGTAACTGGCTTTTCTCTTGTCTCCTGAGCCCGAACTTAGCGACTTGACTGTGTGAAGCATACAGCTAGCCTTACTTCTGAGCCAGGATCAAACTCTTCTTTTGAGTATGATTGTTCCAAACAAACAGTGGTAGAACCTGGTACCAGGATTCCCTGGTCATACCAGAATGACCTGGTGAACCGGGCGTACTACTTGACTTGCCAAGCAGCTCTTTCTTCTCTTATGAGATTTCTAGAAAGAGGGAAGGATCACTCCTAAATGCGGCCTTTCTCTTATATACGATACCATTCGCCATGGATGATACGCTTCAAAGAGACAAGAACCTATTCTTGTTCCAATCGTTTGAGGAAAGCTCTTTGCTTAACACATGCAGAAGTGTAGGCGGAAAAGCCGTTGCGTGTAGGATTGGAACTTTCTTACTAGCCGTCCTAACACTTGTTGAAGGGAGCCCACTTGCCTAAGCTCTCCATAGCTTTATGTCTATCCTTTAGCCCTATCTCTAGCTTTCTTATTTGCTTGCTCTAGAGCTCGCAGGTTTCAAAATGATAACTTCCTTCCCCGTTGTTTGGGTTTAATTTCAAGAGCTTGCCTTAGTATGAATCCCATCTACGGCTGAGTCAATAGCACCCTCCAACTTTAGTGATTCAATTGCAAACAGAAAGACAACTGCAGTTGCTGGACTAGCACTTCAATTAGCTGTGACAGTATCCGTTGGTGCGAGTGAGCGTTCCCGCAGCATCGAGAATGGTAAAGTGTTCAATTAACCGGTGTAAGCCTATCCACTCTTACTGTGAGGGTTTCCGGTGTGCTAGAATCAGCAGCTATAGAATCCGCCTTACCTTCTTGACTGGTGTTACCGGTATGGGAGTACGAGTAGTTGGTGGTGAAGGCAATGATAATTGTCGTGGGGGCTATTACTTTACTTCATGTCTACCCGGTTCCAGTTCTTTTTGGTGAATGCGTAGACGCAGTTGGTGAAATAGAAGCTCTTTAAATAGCCTTTGGCTTACGTAAGATTATAACAGCTATTCTTTGTTTGAAAGAGCTTTCGCACTTCAAATCGGATAGCGAAAGCGAGTTCCTCTTCCAATATACTACCGCTACCTTAACCTAATAATCTTACTAATTTTGATATATGGGGTCTCCCATCGGTCAAAATGGGGAGTAAGGAGTTTAGAGTCCATCATAGCAACCCTATGATGAGGAGGACAGCCTTCTCTCCCCAGACCCTTGCTGCAACTGGTAGCATCTCCCCTCTTCATGAATCGCTGCAGGATTTGAGACCGCCACGAGTTGTTCATAGGTACCAACTGGCTCATCCATCAATTCAAAACAAAAGAAGGATCTTGCTCAGCAAAGCCCCTCCCAGGTGCTGCAACTGCATCAACATCTTGTAGGGTATGTCATTTCAGAATTCCTTCCTCCATTATAGTTAGGATATCTTCTTTTGGACCTAAGCCCTATCTCAGAGATATGTAGAAAGATTGATGATATCATTGAAATGATAAAAGCAACAGTCAAAGTCAAGCCGGTCCCTATGGATTCTACGTCTAGTATAAAGCATCATATTGTCGAAGCGAATAGGGCGGCACAGCACAAGATGTCCTTGATGCGGTGGAGGAAATCTCTTCTAATAAACCCGTCTTTTTGGCATAACTGCCTCTAGCAGCCCCTTCTCTAAGACCTTGGTCAATAAGTTCCTTTTACTCATATTCATGTGCTGCGGATTCTCCCTTTTGCACCTAAGACCGTCTTTTCATTAACTCCTGGGCAATCAGGTTCGGTTTCTCCCGAAGAGCCTGCATTCCATGCTTCCGATTCAAGTCCTGAAAACCTTCGTGCTAACAAGCCATTCTCTTCCGAACTCTTCCGAAAGTGCCACGGTGGATTCTAGAACAGGGGTTATTCCGACAACAAGGGACTAAGGCAAACCTTACTTTCTTCTTATGATTCTGCTCGAACTGTCTTCTCTAAAGCGAAAGGTTATGATTTCGGATTCTTATACTTCAGCTAAATAAAGTTCTGTGACCTCTGTGTTGAAGGAAAAAGCGTTCTTGTACACTCATTCGCGCGATCGTTCATCTTTCATTTCCCATTTTTACAATTTTTTAAGAATGCACTAAATACGGAATCTCTAAACACTATTCTGGCCAAACCAAAGTAGTCTTCCTTCTAGTGAGTCCCACTTCCCTGGGATCTCCCCCTAAAAAACAAATATACCTAAAAGATCGAAAGATCTCCGGATCGGTTAAGGAAATTCTATTACCGGACGGAGAAAGCGGCGTTTGGATTAGAAAGGATGTCGCAAGATCAATTGTTTTTTCCTGCTGTCGGAAGATCGGTTGTTGAGGCCTGAAGGAAAATGCTGGATAGTGTACTTCCTGTAAAGACTGTAAAGAGAAGCCCGAACGAAACGGATGGCTATCAGGTGCAACTTCTAGAGGTTGCTTTTAACTGTAAGTCGAATATGGGTAGGAATGAGAAGCCCGAACGAAACGGATGGCTATCAGGTGCAACTTCTAGAGGTTGCTTTTAACTGTAAGTCGAATATGGGTAGGAAATGACTAACTATTTACAGCGAGACAGAGTCAAAGAAGGATCGCTGTAAAACCACTTGTCTCTTATTTTGTAATGAGTAATTGCGTTAGTAGTCTATCTTCTGCTGCTAATATTCTTTCTAGTGTGTAGCTACGTCACTTGCTGGGCTTGCAGCTGTTTAAGAGGAGCAAGCGCACTAGGCCCTCTTATAAGGCCCGTAGCTTTGAGTAGTCCCGATCTATACTTTCATAATCAACTATACAAAGTCCCTTGAAATGGCTTCCTCCCCTGTAAGGCCCGTAGCTTTGAGTAGTCCCGATCTATACTTTCATAATCAACTATACAAAGTCCCTTGAAATGGCTTCCTCCCCTGAAAGGTACGAAAGCACTTCTCTGAGAGTGAGACTTTTTAGGCTTAGCCCTAGAGCTAGATCATAGAGGGCAAGTCCTCTTATAGTAGTAGTCAAAAAGGCATAGTCGACATAGAGTGGTAAGCTTATTCTCTGCTTTCTGCTTCACTTATGATAATACTAAGGCACACCCGAAGGAAGCAAATCTCGACAGAAGAAGGAACTCGATCACATGAAAGAAGATTTCTCTACGCAACAGGCATACCTAACATCTCATCGAGCCTAGAATCCAATCTCACTTATTCTATGATATTTCGAGTTAGCCCTCTCCACTTGCTTTCAACTCTCGTGATAGGGTCGCGATTACCTTTTCCATTTCGTCATAGCTAATTAGAGATCTTGCCCATCACTCAGCGGTTTAGGAGTAGGAATCATGGGGAGGTCTCCTTTCTATATTCAATCTTGGAGTAGCCCGCCCAGTAGAGGCTTTCTTAGCGAAAAAGTATATTCATGGATGGGGAAAGAAAGAGTCTTCACCTCCAATTCTTAATTAAGACTAAAGATACAACTTACGGCCGTCTCTTCTATAGCTATAGGGCTTCGAGCTGGTACATAATACCCATCCTTAGAGCTTGATGCTGGCAAACCTTACCTTCAAGGTTGCCGCTTAGCTTAATTGGCTGATGATGGGGAAGAGTCTTATCCCACAATGTATGTTGGCAGGTCGGCTTCCGGAGTTTGAGTCTCAAGCTAGGGATCACAAGTTCCTTTAGCAGAAGCTCCTCTTCATGGAGATGAAATAGCAATCGTTACAGATAGAGTTTGAGATGCTTGAATAGCAATTGGCAGCCTAGCCTGGAGTGCGCTCTTTTGCGCTTTCGGCCGGGCAATTGGAATTGGCGAACAGTGTTCTTATCCGGGCTGCTAGAAAATGTGTTTTTCGCCTTTGAACCCAAACGAAAATCCTATTCTAAAATTTCTTCCAATTCGTATAGCTAAGGCTGTCATTTCGAACTAGATTTCTTTGGCGTAATCATCCATTCCTGCATGGATTTAACGTGTGAATCGATTAGGTATAGGTTGAAGTAAAGGAGGTTCCAGCGGGAGGAGAGCCGAGGCGCGTGGCTCGAAGGGAATTCCAGTAAAATAAGGGAGAAAGGATGGGATTGACTGCTTGCTTTGAATAGATTAGGTATAACGAGAGGAAAGCCGGTTCAATGGTAGTTCTTTTAATCATAGTAGTTGGCGAGCGGTCTTCTTTTATTTAATGGGGGGTGCGATTTCATTGCCCGGTGTTTGTTTTTAATTAAGATTCATGGATGCTGCAAAAATAGCATATCTGCTCTCTCTCAATCGGTTGAATTGGTAACGGCATTGGCTATTGGCCATCCGTCCACAAATCATCTGAAAAAGTAGGTCGATTCCCCCGCCAGATGTTTAATCACTTGTTCAATCCTTTCTTGAAAGAGATGCTCATCTGCTCTGGTTAGCTCGGTAGAGTGGCAGGCGAAATCCGTCTCTCTTTATAGATATAGAGTAGGCGGCTAGTAACTTCTTACTCGTGTAGTGAGAAAAACCTTCTTTATGGCCTCCTTTATTTAGATTTAGTTCAATCACGAGTTTAAGGTTTGCGATAGATGTTGCCTTTCCTTTTCCTGGATAAACGATCTCAAATCGGCTTTTTTCATTTTAGCGGATCTGTGGGTTTTTGAAGTCATTTGTCCCCGGCATCTTATCTTCGGAAGTGCAAGGCAGCAATCATCTGTAGCGGGCTAGCTAACTGAATGCTGAATCGATATCTGTATTTGTATATTTTAAATATAAGAGATGCTTTTTGCTTTGTCTTTTAAGCCGGATCTAAAATGTATTGGTAAGGATCTCTTCCCTGCCTATTTGGAGGGCTGACAGTTGCTTGCTTGTCTAGCTCAGCCCCTACTGAGCTAGCTTTCCGGTAGGCATCCGTTTCTTATATTATTCTCAATTCCCACTTACTTCTGTAAAAACTTCTGCCCCCTTGCAATTCCAACTCGGCCAGAGAATCAAAGGGCAGATGGTATGTCTTTCTATCCATCCTGATTGTTGGATAGAAATTAAAATCCTACTTTTTGCGAGCAAGGTTATAAAAAATAGAATCTTTCCTTCTATCTATTATCAATCGAGAAAAAACATTTCTCCAAAAGATTTATTCATTACTACTACATAAAACACTACATTACATAAACAACCACATATGACTTTCCTAGAGAACTCTAGCTTTAAAAGCATTCTGTTATGCTAACTACATTAATGATTTTCGAAACAGAAATAAGTCAAAGAATAGATGATTGGCAGTCTTGGTATCCGACGATAGATCCTGTGCCTGCCTGTATAGAATGTAAAAGATGAAAGTCAATATCAATTAGATGGAGATCAAGCATTGCAGGAAAGGGCGGATTATCCACTTCCAGTCGATAGAGCTAAAGGACTCATTCCCACCCTCGACATACTAAGGAAAAGGGCTGATCCAACTAGGGAAGAAACAGAGGGTTTCAAGTAGGGTAGGGAGCTTTAGCGGTAGAAAGGGGTGGCTTTCTCAGCCAATCTAATAAGCAGAGGTCAAGAGCTCTTTGTTTACCCAAAAAAAACCCTGGCTTGTTAAAGAATTCCTGAGCTTCAAAATCCAACTTCAGGGTGTAGTTTACTTGCTGGCTGATAAGTTAGGTAGCGAAGCCTAAGATTCGATTACGTCTTTGTTTAACTTAGGTTCCCCACCTAAGTCCCATATCTTAAAGACTATAACTCAATAGCAACTTTACTTGGCTTCAAGTCCCATAAGAGAAGAAGAATAGCTGGAAGAAAAAACAACCTAGCTACAAACTAAAAAGCCTGGAGTAAACTACCTTACTTAGCTTATAGTCCCAAAAGCGGATGCCATAACTGCTGTAGCTAGCCTAGGATATGAAGAGTTAGATTCGGAAAACAGCTAGAGAAGACTGCACATCACTGAAGATATTGTCAGATCTTTCTGGTCGGTTTAAGCCAAGAAATGGTATCCGGGGGCAGGGCAAGATAGAGAGGAGCGTGCAATGTATTGACATGAAGTACTTAGTACCAGTCCACTCGAACACCGGGAGATGAGCTAGCCCCTGAAGGGAAGATACGCAGGTTAACAGTTTCAGTACCAAACTTTCCGGCTAGCTAGATGCTAAAATCAAAGTCGGACTCTGTTTTCGATCTATTTGTTTCACCTAGCTATAGACTGGCATTCGATTAAAGCTAAAATCCTATTCTCTGTACTTAGCTTAGTTATTCGCGATCCCATTCTCTTCGATCCTATCTCTAATGGAGTCAAAAAAATAGGGATTTGGAAGAGAATCTCTTTGTCTTTGTTTCCACGAGCGGAAAGGTAAGCAAAAAAGAATAAAGGAGACTTTATGAGCATATGAGCATAAGACTCCAAACCAAACTTTCAGCTAAGTGTGGCATGTGCGGAAGCGTGGCTAGTATAAAGAGAAATGCCTACTTACTGTATTAGTAGTTTTCGTAAAGATTGGCTGGGTGAGCACCTTAGTAAACAGGTTTTTCCAGTGGGCAAGAGTTTCCGTTGAAAGGGCTTAGACCTTTTTTCGATTCTCCGTGAATCCAAAAAACTGTTGGAATGCCAAGGAGATCGTAGCTTAGAACATCTAACTCCAGTATTCTAAGACTGGATTGTGAGTTTCATCTATGATCGAGCCTTTGAAAAAGCACCTATTTTGAAAGCATGATTGATTGACAGAAGAGCTATCCAGTAGTTGAAGCGAAGACATTAGGAATCTTTTTACAAAGAAAAGGACTTTTTTAGTCTAATCTCTCTGACAAGCCTAAGTCTGAAAGCAAAAGCAATAGTGTGCGCGGTACGGACTTTTTTAAGCCACAATCAATCTTGCTTGCAATCGAAGAAGCGCAACTAAAGAAAGACATAAAAGAGAGTGGCCCGAAGAGAGCCCTTTGATTCTTTTCCCAATGCCCAGTTCATCAATTCCGAAAGTCTGCCTGAGGTAAGCTCTGACTAAAGCTTTAATGGAGCCAAGCCTAACTCTAACTAAAAAGATCAATCAATCAAGGTTACCTCGCCCTTTAGCCTTAGATAATTTTCAAATTTAGTGAACTCTATTTCGGGAGGTAATGAATGTCAGTCTTTACGTCTTCAATTTACCCTTAGAATGAAGTGGGGGAAAGAATCCATGCATTAATTGTCAAGGCAAGGTACCTGTAAGCCATAGAAAGGAGGCAACAACTACGAAGTCTGAATTCGGCGGAGAAAGCCTCAAAACAGCCTAGGAAGAAAGTACGAATAGCAGCTAAAAGTTAGGCTCAGAAATTTCTTACTAGTCGCCAAATTGGGATAAAAACTTGCCTCAGTTCCAACTCGTCAAATTACCTGGGCAGAAATGCAAGTCCGAAGTATGAAATAGCTGCTACAAAGCTCAGTCTCATTTTTCGTTGTAAATGCCTTTTAATATCATCCAATCTTGTATCCGGGAATTTAGACTACGGGGATCCCGCCTCTAGCTCCGGGGTCAGAGAGGAAGTAGCAGTTGAATTTCTCTATTGAGAAAGCCGGGTCAGATCTTAGCCAAAAGCCATTTCGATGGGACACTTCACTACTCAAAGCGGAGACTACTAGATCAGGAAGAACTTAAGCCTAAAAGTCAGACGAATGCCTGGGATTCTATGCCCGACGATTCCCACATATTCTCTTTCAAGACCATTTTCTTCTCATCCAACTTCCGCTTCTTCTACTACTATCTACTTTCCCGTCCAGCTTATGATATGGTAGAGGCAGCCAGGTGCTTTGTAGTTTATTAGAATGCAGGCCCTTCTGATTGAGCAGGCTGAGATCCTTCCTTATATCTATTTTCTATTTGCAATCCCGGGATCGAATTCATGTATTGCTTTAGTCAACTCCTAAACCTTAGAATGAACTCCTGGATGCTTGTAGGTCAGTATCTCAACCCGTATTCAGTCTTAGTAGAGATGGGATGATAAGTTGACCCACTAGTCTGTAAAGAAAGTTACCTGGGATTCTTTTCCAAAAGCCTAAGAAGAACGTTTTATTACAGCCTCTTCCTATTCCCTGATCTGGGGACTCGAATGAGCGAACGAAGAAATGCCTGATAATCGAATCCGATACGTTACCTTGTGACTCGCTTTGCCGGTCCTTTCGAAGCAGTCATTCTAAACCTGGTGACTAATTTAGCAAGAAGATGAGTAGATTCCTCCCGGATAAAGCCCAATAAGGGCAGAATTGCCACTTTTAGAGTTAGCTCTAATTGGAAGACCGTGGACTAAGAACAACAAAGCATGAGTTGGGGGGTCGAAAGCCTTATGCTTCCTTCCCGTCTTTGAACCTATTCCCGACTCCTTAAGTAGTTCAATTGCATATGTGAAAGCGCGCATAGCCATTTTTAGGCTTCTTAAGTAACGGAGTAAAGAGAAAAGAAGTAGTATTCTAATACACTGGATTGAGACTAGCCTCTCCGCCTAAAAAGTTCAGACTGACTGCTTTCGGAGAATGACTTATGAGTTGAGTTAGCACGACGTGATTGATTACACTTTCTATATATAGGCCTGACCTCGCTGCCCAAGCAGATCAAGCCATAAGAAGAAGATCCTTGATCTGGCCTGATAATGGCTTGACGGGCCCAAAAAAACTACAGATAGTGATGTCGCTCTTACCAAGGATACTTGTGGGTCTTTACAACTGCTGAAGGTGAAAACTGCTATTCCTTAGTTTCAAACAGCCGATGAAAGGCCTTCAAGCAAAAACAAAAGAGAACGAAAGAGTGGACTTCAGTCTATCGCGAGAGGTAATTCTAGTCTTTATTGACATTAGTAGAGACGTAAACAGTATCTTCAGTCCTTCCGTCTATAGTTGCCGATGTGAACTATCGACTTTCCAGTACTACTTCAAAAGCAGCGAGGGGGGGCAGGAAGCGGAGTCTATGCTAGCAGGAAAAGGCCTTCAAGCACTGGTATATTGATTTGATTTACTAACAAGGCCTACTTCTCAACCGGTTCACCAGAAGGGCTGCTTATGAGAGCTAAGGTGACTAATTCATCATAAAAAAAAGTAAAAGGCAGAAAAAGACTACAATGCCACAAGCAAGAGAGAAAAGAGAGTGCATCTCACTACCAGTGCCGTCAAGATCGGGTACAAGCACCTCTGGAACAGCAAGTTCAACTTTTGGATGCTTAAACAACCACACCCTTTCCTGCGCCTCTGCACCCCCCTTTCATCTTCGGTTAGCGAGAAAACGGATTCAAATAACTAAACAACAACAAGGCAATGGGGCCTAAAGCCCCCCATTTATACCACAACTAAAAAAACCTATTCATTAGCTAAACTCACCCCTATTCACTTACGAAGCAATCGGACTCGCCTCTTTTTTTTGTTTATTTATAGAAAGCGTGTTCAAGGCGTCAAGTTTTAGTATGAAATCACACTTCCACTATTGCTAGGAAGGGCTTTGCTTACATTACACCTCTGGTCTATCAAAGTTTTTTTCATCGTCCAAGAACAAATGCCTCTTCAAAAGAGAATCTCGAAGAACTTAACTAGACAATACTTAACTTACCAGCCTTACTAGGCAAGAACATCAACCAATCCTAGAACTACAAGATGATACCTTAGAAGCGACTTCTCCTAACGACAAGTAAAGGCATACCCTCATATAAAGGAGAGCTGCTTTCCCTCTATTAGAAAACTAGACAAGAATGGATGTCACAGTGGAAAGCTCAACCGCGTGGCACAAAACAGTGGGTTGGGGTTCCTGATCTTGTCTTCCTTCAGGCTAAAGCTTCAAGTCTCAATCCGAAGTCAAAGAGAAAGTAATAGATAAATAGATGCCCACTCTTCCCCTGGTGTAGCTGCTGCAAATCACCTATTGAGTTACGAAAGGGAATCCACCCTTTCTTTTCACATGCACGAGTCTCGTCTTCTTTTTTCTAATAGGATCAGTAGTCCGCTAGTGGGCTTGGGGTCTTTCTGGATGAGCTTGAAGCTTAGGATTGTTTTAGGGCAGTATCCGGTGGAGAGGACTTCGGATACATGTCATTCCGGTCGGTGACTCCG
>NW_026265016.1:55207-65207 GCF_000817695.3 Arachis duranensis | reverse complement strand
TGTCTATTCTATTCCTCTTTAGAGTAGAGAAAAAAAAAAGATAGCTGAACGAGATATCTTTTTTCTATCTATCATTGATTCAATCTATGAATCAAGTCGAAAGACTTCTTTGGGTTCCCCGAAGCCCCGAATGGATTGTGGATCGTTTCTGCCAACGAAATGAACGCGGAGCCCGTTCCGAATGCTTCTCCGATCGGGAAGTTCTCGCGAAGAGAATAAGATGCTGCTCCCCCTCCCTCTGTCTTTTCTCGCTTTGCTAATCTTCCCTTCTAACGCGGGCCGGGCGGCGGCGGGCGCGGGAGGAAGAAACCTAAGAGCGTCTTCTCTCTCTTAGGTTTCTTTTTTTTTTCAGTGCAACACAGGCTTTTTGTCATCCCTGCAGCTTTCCAGATTTTGTATTGAACGTATGGCGTAGCTAGGATCTTCCAATCTTGAGCCTATCCTATGTTCAAACCAACCAAACCCACCCCCTATTTGAATAAGGCTGGAAAGAATGCCCGCCAAGTTCAGATAAGGGAATGCTTCCCCCAACCATTAAAGGAAAGGCTCGACGAAGGGAGATGCGGCGGGGGAAGGAAAACGCTTTCGGAGATCGAGATTTTGTTTTTCATCGAAAACGAAGAAGGCCGAGGATGGCCTACGGTGCGTGTTATCTGAAGGGAACACGCTTTTTCGACCGCGGTGGTATGCCTGCATTTCTAGGCGGGCCCTCTCCTCGTTCCGCCCGCAGGCCCATTGGGATAGCAGCCTTCGGGCTTTGCCTGCCCTTGATATATCGGCCCGGGAAAGCGCTGGCAACAACAGAAAGGAAGGGGTCCATGTAGCTGCTGCGTCCGCCCCCTTCTTAGCCCCATTGACTAAGAAGGGGCTGCAGGTTCGGCATCTACTAAAAAAGAAAGAATCCACTTGAGATAACCACGCCTCTGCTAGGCAGCGTGTGGAATGGCCAAGAGCGGACCTTTTTGGATATATAATCCAAGTGGAGAGTGGGGTTACGGGAACAGCCGTCTGATGGAAAACCACTTTCACGTTCGGTTCAGAGAGCACTTTTTTTCGTCGAGAAATCTTCGTTCCCTTTCGTGTGAATTCCCCTGCGGCGAATTCAAAACTGTTGGGGCCCCATCTCTCGAGCCCCGAAGAAAACCCCTCCCCTTCGGACTCCATATCCCTCCCTTTTGACTCTATATATGTGGGCACCTGATATCTATGAGGGTTCACCCATCCCGGTTACAGCATTCCTTTCTATTGCGCCTAAAATTTCTATTTTTGCTAATATTTCACGTGTTTCTATTTATGGTTCCTATGGAGCTACATTGCAACAAATCTTCTGTTTCTGCAGCATTGCTTCTATGATTTTAGGAGCACTGGCCGCCATGGCCCAAACGAAAGTCAAAAGACCTCTAGCTCATAGTTCAATTGGACATGTAGGTTATATTCGTACAGGTTTCTCATGTGGAACCATAGAAGGAATTCAATCACTACTAATTGGTATCTTAATTTATGCATTAATGACGATAGATGCATTCGCCATAGTTTTAGCATTACGGCAAACCCGTGTCAAATATATAGCGGATTTGGGCGCTATAGCCAAAACGAATCCTATTTCGGCTATTACCTTCTCCATTACTATGTTCTCATACGCAGGAATACCCCCGTTAGCCGGCTTTTATAGCAAATTCTATTTGTTCTTCGCCGCTTTGGGTTGTGGGGCTTACTTCCTAGCCCCAGTGGGAGTAGTGACTAGCGTTATAGGTTGTTGGGCGGCCGGAAGGTTGCCACGAGTAAGTAAGTAAGTTTGGGGGACCGAAGTCCCTTTCGATGACCTGGCACCGGACACGTAGCTTACCGAATCAGTTGCGACACCGATGGGAATGCATGCTACGAAAGATAGGGTAGAGTCTGATACATCAACCGTCTACTCAATATCCTTGTACGAGTCCACAATCACTACACGAGATGAACCTTGGTTTGGTGAATTGAAGTTGGCCTTAGGTGTAAAAGGACTCCCAGTTACTGCGCGCGATCGTATACTGAGGTGCTCCCCGCCGGTTGTTGGAACGACGCGAGCCGGGCCTCCATTCAGAAAGATGAAGGGTCCAAACAAAGGTCAAAATAGGGGGTTACAAATGCCCCATCTCATTGGGGGCGGAAAACGAATCGACATCTCGATGTGATACAGCCTTTTCCATTTTAGTTGGGAAAGAACGGCGAAGTCCATCCGAACCGTCCAATGAAGAATAAGAGGAGAGCAAAGCGCCAATGGCGCGCGAAGCGCATGCGAAACAGGCACGGAGAAAAATAAGTGTGGAGGATAAGCAGCCGAGCTCATTCCCTTCGCTTCCTGGGCCCCAAGCAGTGCAGTCTTTCCTGGCCAAATCCTTGATTGGGGGCTTCTTGCTGCGCTACTTAACTATAGAAAGACTTTTTTTCTAGTCATATATATTAATAGAAAGATAGATCCATCCATCTATCCTATCCGATTTAGATTTATATAAGAAAGAATTTTTTTCATTCAACGTTTGATTCAAAGAACTGCGCTAAGCCCCCCCCCGCTCATGAAAAGGCTCTGCTGCAATGGATGGCAGAGGGTCCGTAGTATCCAAAGCACTGGAGTGGTCCAGTAGCCGGGAAGGGGCCTAGAAGTGCCTACTACTACACCACACTACACTCGGCTCTACACATTTACAGAGCTAACCCCTGTCCAGTCCCTGGCAGAGTGAAGGGGGCTTCCGTCCTTTTTCCCTATCCCCTCGCTTTGCTATAAAAGCAGGCTAACGGGGCCTTACTTATTCAGGGGGGGAGTGGAGCCCCGAGAAGCACTGTATAGAGGAAGATCCTCGGCCCCTCCTCATTCTCTACAGGGTTCCAAACCTTTCTTCAACATAGGTGACAACGAGCGGGGCAGAGATGGAAGAGATCGAACACGAGAATAAGAAGCAAGCTCGCCTTCCTTTTTGATCATTTTGATAGAGAGGGATGGAGAAAGTGGACAAAACGGAGTAGCATTTCCCAGTCGAAAAGAGATGGGTTCTCGTCTTGCATTTCTCATCGAACAAATACGGAAAAAGAATCATATTGAAAAACGTTCCTAACCCACCAACCCCTTCCTTCGTAGAGCCGTGTATTGTAAGTGATCCGAACCTGCCCGGAGCGAGTCTCCCATAGAGGCAAGTGAAGTTGGTGAGCCGTATGATGGGCAACTATCTCCTGCGGTTCGGAGAGGACTCAGCTGTTAGTTAGTACCCCCTTTCGGGGTGGACCTTTCACTCTATTTTATTATATACGCTTAGCGAAAAGAATGTTTTTTGATACACCTAGGACATGGATTTTATATGAACCAATGGATCGTGACAAGTCGTTACTACTAGCAATGACTTCGTCTTTCATTACTTCATCCTTTCCATATCCCTCCCCCTTGTTCTCAGTTACTCATCAAATGGCACTCAGTTCATATCTTTAAGTTCGATCATTGACAAGGTTCAAAGAAAGGGTGGGCCATTGATAAAGAATGGATTCCAAAGCACAATGCTAGCAAGGGCCTCCGCTTTTCTTTTCATTAAAGACAGTTCCATTCGATTAGTTAGCTCGTAGTCAGTCTTTACTTAACTGAAAAAGCAAGAAAACGGATGCGCGTCGTTAGCCTTTCTCTAAAGTAGGCTTTCGCGCCCCCTTCCTTTACTTTAGAAGCCGTTGCTTGTTCGGGAAAGCTACATAGTAACCTATCGCTTTGCTCTTCGATCTCGCTACTCGCCCCTATTCGATAAGTAAAGGAGAGGGCTTAACGCTCCTGCGCTGAAAGCATCAAACTGGATTAGATATAAGCCTTTACCCGAAAGAGATGAAAGCCAATGGAAGAAGCGTATGAGTTGAAAGCAAAGAATGAAACTAATCAAACTAATGAGCTGTTAGGGGAGCAGTACACTAGAGGTAAGATTCTCTCAGCAAGACTGAAAGGAGAGGAAGCTCAGAAGTGAGTTGATAGGTAATGATCAATCCTGCTGTGTTTCTGGCATTGGTTCTGTCAAAATCAAGATGCACGACGTTGTAGTAAGAACTTTTACTGAGGTGCGGCATGTTCCAGATATGTCAAAGAACCTTATTTCGTTGACCACATTGGATCTCGGTGGTTGTCTGTTGGCGGTGATGGTGTTTTAAAGGTTGTAAAAGGCGCTCCAGTTGTGATGAAAGCTCATCAAGTTGGTAGCCCCCTAATGGTTTAATACGTGTTACAAGGATCTACCGTTATAGGCACTGCTGCTGTATCTTCCTCCATGTCTGATTCAGAAGTCACTAGACTATGGCATATGAGGCTGGGACATATGAGTGAGAAGGGTTTGACATTGTTAAGCAAGAGGGGTCTTCTTTCTGGTCAGAGTACATCCAAGTTGGAGTTCTGCGAGCGTTGTCTCTTTGGCAAGCAAAAGAGAATCAGTTTCAACTCAGGGCTTCACAGAACTAAAGGTACTCTTGATTACATACATTCTGATCTTTGGGGCCCAGCACGTGTTCCTTCAAAAGGTGGTGCTCGGTATATGCTTACCTTCATTGATGACTACTCCAGGAAGGTATGGGTTTATTTTATGAAAAAAAGAGTGATGTGTTTGTCACTTTTAAGCAGTGGAAGGCTTTAGTTGAAAAACAAACAGGCAAGAAGATTAAACGCCTTCGCACTTCTAATAGGTTAGAATTTTGTGATGGTGATTTCCACAAATTCTGTAAAGATGAAGGCATTGTTAGGCATCTTCCACACCTTATCTTGCAGAGGCACTCCACAACAGAATGGTGTCGCTGAGCGGATGAATAGAACTTTACTGGAGAAAGTTCGTTGCATGCTATCTAATTCTGGCTTATCCAATGATTTTTGGGCGGAAGCAGCTTCTACAGCTTGCTACCTAGTGAATCGTTCTCCAAATGCTTCTATTGACTGCAAGACTCCAGAATAAGTATGGTCTGGCCACCCTGCTGATTATTCTGAGTTAAGGGTATTTGGATGTCCTTTATATGTTCATGTTAATGATGGCAAGTTGGAACCTAGATCCAAAAAAGGCATATTCATTGGTTACCCAGCAGGTGTAAAAGGATACAAGGTTTGGTACCCTGATCCAAAGTCACCTAAATCTGTAAGTAATCAGTAGAGATGTTGTGTTTGATGAGTCAGTCATGCTTCATCAGAAGAAGGAGCCTTCTAATTCTTCTGAGACAAGTGTGAAGAATTCAAGTGAGCAGGTGGAGTTTGAGGTGGAGAATACAAGTTCTTCACAAAATGATTCACAATCAAATTCAGTCCAGCTATCTACTTCAGAGGATGCAGAAGATTCACCAGAGCAGAGGTGGAGTCTCTCCATAGGAATAAAACATGGGTTTTAGTTAAACCGCCTAAAGACAAGAAAATTGTTGGCTGCAAATGGGTCTTCAAAAGGAAGGAGTCCTCTCCGGGAGATGAAGGAGTCAAGTATAAGGCTCGCTTAGTTGCAAAAGGATACAGTCAGGTACCAGGTGTAGATTTTAATGAGGTTTTCTCACCTGTAGTAAAACACTGTTCCATTCGGGTTCTGCTCGCATTGGTAGCCATGTTTGACTTGGAGTTGGAACAGTTGGATGTCAAAACAGCTTTTCTACATGGTGATTTGGAGGAGCTGATTTATATGCAGCAACCTGAGGGATTTCTTGTTGAATATAAGGAAGGAGGAAAGCTCACAAGGGGAGTTACTTGACTTATTACTCTTACTGAGACTGACTACTAACTACTAAGAGACAACTATCCAACTTGCTCAACTCTGAACTCGAACTCAGCAGAAACCTTACTCTTTACTGCTTTCTCAAGCCTACGGGAGAGGATTGACACCGATAGGGGGTACCTCGGAAGAGTATATTAGGTATAGATAGGTATTCACTTGCTCGACTGACAAGGAGAAGTCTGAGAGAACTTACTCGAAGAGGGAGGATGGATGCGAATGAGCTGCAAGAATGCGTAGCGAGAGAAAGTCTTATCGACCGATAGCGACAGGGTTGACTTAGTGTTTGGTCACTTCCTTGCTTGGCTACCTCAGTAGGTCCTTCTTAGGCATGAGCCGTAGCCTTAGTCAGTAAGGATGGGAGGGGGCTTACTATTAGATAGGGACTCAGGAAGTTCATGGGAAGAGGTTAGTGTAAGAGATCATCTTTACGGGGTTGGAGTCACCGAAGTGAACGATAGGCAAGAGAAGACACAGGAGTTATCATCATGGTATAGTATTTTAATCGTTGTGGTGTGGGTGATTTATAGCGGTATAAGATAATACCCTTATCCTATACTTCTACGCCGCCCTGGGCCTTACCTCTCTAACGGTGATGAGCTGGGTTCGCTACCCCATATACGGATCATATACTCCTTAAGAGGCTCATTGTAGAGAGGGCCTGTCCTTGAAAAGGAAGTAGCTGATATAGTAGCTTCTTATATAGTCAGTTCTCCCGGAGCAAGAGGCGGGGAAATAGGCTGATCTTTGATTTATTCATTTTTACGTCCCCCTTAAGGGGAATGGAATCATAGGGCATTTGAGCAGGTCACGCGAAGGCAAAATGACACTTCTTTCTAACTTTCCTTATAGCTCCCGTGTAAGTAAATCTAACTACCTGCTGTAAGTCTTTATTACTTCCAAAGCTTTCTCCTTCCAGTTAGGCTGAAGGACGTCTAACTAAATCCTAATCGTTTGACTTCTTTACGTCTTCGCATTCTTTAAAGCAGAGGGTAAGAAGAGAGGAAGAAAGAGCAGCAAGCTGCAAGAGCATCCTATTTAGTCCTATATTAGATCTTAGCGCAAAAGCTAGTACTTTAGAGTCTATTTTGGTGCATTCCCCAGCTTCATCTGATAAGGGAGGCCTGGAAGTTGCAGTTTCATTCCCATCAGTTGGATCCCTAAGGCTTAAAAGAAGAAAGTCTGTCATTTACCCTGCTTCCGGAAGTAAGAAAGAATCTATTCCTATCGGAGATTCCGTTTTTGATTTAGAGTTAGACTACACGTCCAGAGAAAAGTATTGATATCGTGTTACGAAAGCCAACAATCAGTATTGAGATTGAGAAGATTAATCGGAGAAAACTAGTAGTATTAGAATACACGCCCTACCTTAGCTTCCTCTATCTATGAAAGCCCGCTTTAAAGTCAAGTCAGGCAGTGGAAAGAAAGTCAGTCAGAAGATCAGGCTGAGATGATAAAACTATTGAGATTTGTGTTCAAGCCCTTACTTTACAGATCGGGGACTAAAGGCAGTTGAAAGCAGTCTTCTATTTATAGGTTTGAGTTAGACGCCGAGCTAGCTTCGTTTAAGTCTTTTAGCTCTACCTCTGCCTTTGATTCCTCTATGGCAACCTCAGCCATAAACTAACTATCTAGCTTCTTAGGGCTTAGCTACTTTATCCGCTAGAGGAAGATAAGCTGCCTTGGCCAAAACCCTTCGAATCTCTTACCCAAAACCCTTTTTACGGGCTTGCAGGTACAGGCCATACAGCTGGTAGTATGATTTCTAAGTTACACGGGATCTAGTATTGAAGGAAAGCTAGAAAGCTAATTGATATTGAGTTACAGGGGATTCCCCCATATTCTAGATAAATAACCCCCATTCTATTACTACACCGCTCATCTAACTAAAGAATCTCTTTCAACACCAATTGATTCTCATCCATATTCCGTTGAATCACTTAATAGTCCCTTTTAATCTATTACAAGACCTAGGATTCAATGCCACTAGGATCAACTCTTCCTAGCCTTCCCTGAACTACTCTATCGGAAAGCAGCAAAAGCAGAGAAAGAGCTTGAGGTGAAAAGAGAGATCGGAGATTTATCGATCTATTGAGTTACGTTGAGACAATACCGACCTTCTTCATCTTCTCTGATCTTTCCCGGCGGGGGGATTCTATTCCAATGCCCAAATCCCCTCCTTACTCAGCGGATCTAGTAGGAAAGGCTGTAATTAAGGATTGCCAATCAGCTTATTTAGGATTTCGTTCCGAGAAGCAGGTAAACGAAAAATGACCTTGTCTTGCAATGGAGCTTGGGGCCTTACAGGCTGACCTTCATCTTTCTATTTTCTTGCGTGAAAGCCATGACTTAGATTGAGATCTTTTAGGCAGGGAATAAGAGCTCGAAGGGCTAACTAAAGAAGTAGCAGTTAAAGAATTCCCATCAGTTGGATCCGGAAGTAAGAAAGTCTAGTAAGGCAGGAGCATTACGAAATCATAAGCTGCAAAGAAGTCATAGTCAACCGGGGAGCTCTAATGAATTGATTTAGCTCTTAAAGAATTCCTTTTTGAAGAAGGGCAGAAAGTCAAGTTAGAATCATTCTCTTTTGTTCTTACCAAGCCGCCTAAAAGGAAGTATAGCAAAGGCAGAAAGCTTAGTCTCAAGCCGGATGAGTTCTATTTAGTGTTACTACGGGGCCGTCCTTAGATCAGGATGAGCACAACGACCTGAGATTGAGTTTAAAACCTACCTTTTTTCTTTCTATTTGTGTGAAGAAATCCCGTCCTTGAGAATCCTCGATCTTGAGATTGTTGTGCATTATTCCAGTCCAGAAGTTCATTCCTCTCATAAGGCAAGAGGGCCTTATGAGTTGAGAAGGCGAAGGACCTAGCAACCTCTATTTAGTTACGGAAATCAGGTAATCTGATCCTTCGGAGGACAGAGAAGAGTTTACAGCTTGAGGTGAGGAAGGTTACTATTTTTATTTTTGTGTATTAAAGTCCTTACTAGAGTCTTGAAGTAAGTTGAAGTAAGAAAGATTGAGTTGGAGGAATCCATAGGAGGCCCGCCCGTTATGCATTGCATGAAAGAACCTTTCTTTGTATGACTTCTCGGTCGAATGAATACGAAATAGGACATCCGCGGGTGCTGGTAAGCTTGATGAATGAAAGCTTGAAATTCAAGGTGAGTTTACTCGTTGTCAAGACAAGAAAAGGTTTTTTCGGGAACAAAAGGAACAGCTTTATCATCACTATGTAGGTTGTATCCGGGAAAGGAAGCTATGTCCACCTCATCCCCCCTCCCAAGGTACTCATAGAATAGGCTCCACCTCCGTGATACTTGGGGAGATTATGACAGATCTTTAGTGGGTCTTTCCTTTTAGAAGCACCTTCCAACATACTATCTATGCTCTAAGCTTCTACTTTCGCACCTCGGGTCCCAGATCAATTTGATCGTCGATCTGTACCTTCATTCGTACATGCATATGGATCTTCAACCCCGAGATCCTCTATGAGATCTTTTTCCAGAGAAGCCCCTGCATATGTTGCCCTTATCTATTCATGGTGTTCCGGATCCAGATATATATGGAACTGGAATGGGCTATGCCTTCACCAGTGCTATTGGTTTTCAAACCAAAGAAAGCATCTTTGGTCTGTAAATGGATTAGGAATAGGCTCTTTGTCTTTTATCTGCGGACATAGTGGATATTAGTGGATAGAAGACTTGAGTAGCTAAATTGAATGAGGGGCCTAGCTTGCTTTCTTTCGAGTCTCAAGCTTTCAAGTAGCTTTGACTAACACGAATCTTTATAACCAAAAGAGTATACATACCCTAGGATGGAGTAGTAAGCTCTCCAAATCTTATCTGGTTTGGAGGTTGTTCCGCGTTTGCACAGTTCAAGGCTTCCTCCCTGTATACAACCGCATCGAAGCACAGCTTTCCAAGCTTGGGATGGAATAGGATGATCATCTGGTCATGCGATCCCCGATCCAAGCGCTTTAGTAGATTGCTGGACCAAGGTTCCGAGCCCGAATGAAATGGGATTTTTCCTATCTAAAATAGGGCTTTGAACCAGCCTTATAGATAGACCATTTTTCTTTAAAGAAAGTCCTGATTTACAGAAATTTGTTTGAGTTTTTTTTCAATTCTTCAAATACCTGCCAGGCTTTCAGTGCTAATCCGCATTGCTTTCAAGCTTTAGGAGAAATTTCTAATGGAACGAGCCGTTCTGGTGCTCAATCTAGTAATAGTACGGGCAGGGCCAATTAAGAAAGACTTTGTAG
>NW_026265016.1:34716-52613 GCF_000817695.3 Arachis duranensis | reverse complement strand
CTTTCCCTATCCGTTCCTTTCTTACTGTTAGTGGTAATCGTTCATCTTGTAGTACTTCATTCACAGTCCCCGAGCCGTCTGAGTAGAGTAGAGGTAAATAGGGCGCTTCCTCTCCCGATCGGGGGATTTCAGGTGGGAGAAAGAATAAAGCAAAGAGACTCACATGTTGGTTCACCAAGTGAAAGAAGGAAGAAAAAAGAGGTATTGGCTGGCTAGCGGGCGGCTTACTCTACGCCAAGGGCGAAGGGCGGGCTCCTCTTCGTTCCGATCTAAAATAGCCGTACCGTAGTAGTAGTAGGAGAGAAGAAAAGAGGATTATGAAAGGCAGTTTAACCAAGCGAGGTCGGAATAGCATTGGATGAGAAAGCCTCTTTATCCGTATGAGAAAACTGCTCATGATGCGAAGTTTTCTGGATAGAAGGGTCATCCTCCTAGGCTACTACTTTTCCCGGTTCTTCCGTGAAGTGGGAAAGGAAAAGAAGGAAGTCGGAGCTTTTCAAAGAAATGATGTCTATGGATGTCCACAGACTCCTAGGCTAGAAGGTGAATGGTATGGCACCCTAAGCAACTTAATAAAACTCGTATAGAAACAAAGGGCTTGCTTCCGCATAAGATAAGAATGGTCTGGTGTCCCAGTTCATTCGGACCTGTAGTTAGCTCAGCTTGAGCAGCACTTTACAACCGATAGCACAAAAGAGAACAACGGGAGGCGAGCCCTACCTATTAGGATAGGATTTTGCGTGCATTCTTCCTCTTCTTATTCTTATGAATCTTCTTTGGAGTTCCTAATAAAGACTCAACTCACTATTTCTACTTCCTTTATCGTGGGCTTTCGAGCGAGGAAAAGAAGGAGGGAAATTACGTGTGATGACAGGTTCACCTATCTTATTTACGCTATTTCCTTGGTGCTCTCATACGAATCAAAGGCTGAGCCTGGAATGGAAAGAGATTCCCTCTTGTGGAAGGCACTAACTCCTTTTATTAAAATATTCATAAAGAAATTCCTGTAATAGTGGATGCCGCAGGAATGAAGGTTTACACAGACTTGTTGAGCTGAAAGCGAGCCTGATTGATGATATGGTTTATGGGCACGCCTTCAGTTAACCCTCGCTGCAGGCTCTTGCGGACTTCCTTACCGTGGGACTTTCCCTCGTCAACTGGGGAAATGGGCTCCGATCCTCTTGAGTTGACTTGCTTTATACAAGTGATTGATATAGGAAATCCTTCCCCGTCAACCGGACGTTCATCCAATGCTGACTTTGATGAGTTCAGGTCAATGAAAGTCGATTGAACCTCGCCGGTCAAGTGTCTCTTGCTTCAGCTTGATTCAGTTCAAGACAATGCATCATCGAGGGACAACTCTTTTAATGATTTAATGAGCACAACCCACAACGGTAGAACGGTAGCTCGGGACAGTTAAGACAAGACGGTTGCCTCTCCGATAAAGGGTCAAGAAGGCCTAGGCCTACGATTGGAAAGCTAAAGCCTTCCCTTAGAAAGCGCCGGATTGAGATGAGACTTCGGAGTCGGATACTAGGACTATCAAATGGAACTTGACTTATTTGATTCTTCTTTCGTGGAGGCGAAGATGCAATCTGAGATGTAAGGCGTGCAACAGCCTGAGCTTCTGAGATAATAGCGTTCACAGCGGAGGAGAAAGACTTATCTTCTCAAAACCTCCGGATCGATGGGATAGTAGATACTAGAATTATTCCTCCCTTAGTTTCGACCCTTTCTCTTAACTAACTTCTTCTCTCAGAGAGAGGATCGATGGCCTACAAGTGACCGGCTTCCGGGAAAGCAACTGAGGGAAGGGCAGATGAAATGCTATCCCCTCACCCGTACTGATGGGAATCACGGGCACTGCATCTTACTTAAGATGCCTCTGGAGGAAAGGAACTACACTTGAGTAAGAGAAGTACAAGGAGAAGAAAAGGGTCTAAAAGGCGAGGAGAATCAATAAGTCCTTACTGTCCTAGCGGCTTGAGAAAGAGAGGAGTTAGAAAGACAGCACGGGCGATAGAACGTGGTAGGAAACAAGGAACCTTAGGGGCCGATACGCACTTATACGTGTTAGATCCAAGAGATCTAGGATAGCTCAACTCAATAGCTACAGGAACTTCCTAGTCAAACGGTTCAGGAACTCAAGAACTCAGTAACTCAGGAATATCCTAGCTACCTAGCTGCCTAAAATGCCTGAAAAGAGAGAAGTTGATCTGCGATAGGCGATTTCAGCTTGAGGGAGCGATGATGGAGGGAAAGAACTTCCATGATTTCTTTATCAGCAAACGAAGACGGAAAGTGCAGCGGGGAAGCTTGAGAAATCTCACGGATAAGAGAAAAAATCTGAAGTTTGATCCAGTGCAGAGTAACCTGTTTCCCTTCAGACAAAGATTTCTACCTCTCCAAATGGACCAGCAAATAGTAGCAAAGAGAAAAATTCGAATTATTATAGAAGTTAGTAAGGTTTTCGATCACTTCCAATGGCATATTTCTTCGTTTTTAAAAGGTCCAACGAGGCCGACAACATCTTCTTGAGTGAAAGCATCCGACTCGGCATCCGCGATAGAAGACTCTTTTTTTCCACCCTCCGAGGAAGTGGCAGAGCCTATTGATAGATAGAATCAGCTCTCGGTGGATTACCCTTCTAGTGTTCACTATTATCCTGACCTACCTAAGCTGATGTATTTGCAAGAGTCCTAAACTCCAGCGGGTCAACTCCCAGGGAACTCCTTATACATAACCTGGCGAAAATGCCCATTTTTTGCTCTATACGAACTGGGAGGCTCGTGGACGGACCTATTACCCTACGCGTACGCGGACTAAAGGACAAAAAGAAACTCCTCAACCTCTGAGTTCTTCAGTAGATAGGCGTGACGAGGAATCGCCTATAATATATAAATTGGCACCGGTTTTTTTATTGTTTATTGCTTTCACTGGAAGGCTTTCCTTCCCTGCCGAGGAGGGCGGAAGCACTGTGAGTCAGCCTACCCAGCCGCTATCAAGGATAGTTTTCTATAATGCTAGAATGTGAGGGAAAAAGGAAGACGCTGACATTCAGACTCGGTTGAAGCCCCTTTCACCTTCTTTGCTCGGGGAAAGCCTGCCATCTTCATCTCTGCCGAGGTTCGATGTAATTGACCTAAGAAGCCCTTTGAACGCGCTCTAGTCGGCTCCTCTGGGCGCCCATGTCAGATTTACGAAAGAGTTTCCAAACCATCGGCCTTAAGGGCTCTTTCAAACTTGGGCTTCTTGACCAACGTCATGTCCTTATCAATCTCGACCTTGAAGAGGATTATTCCTTCGTTCCATCGCCGGGCTATGGCAAGAGGGGATAGTTAGTCTGATATGCTTGTTCAAATGTATCTCTCTATCTTTACGGTTTCCAAAATAATTTGCCGTAGTAAAAGAGTAGATGAGAGCCTCTTTGAGAGTATCATTGGACCGCCCCTCGCGGGTTTGCGAAAGAGTCCGGGCCTCTGGAAGAATAGAATCAGAGAGTCTGGGCGGAGATTGGTTACCCGGTATATACCGGATCTGCCACGTATGGCGTTAGAAATGACGCTTACGTGGGACCCTACATGGAAGTCAGTACCCTCACTACCTCGGGTGAAGGTTAAGGTGAGGAGAAAGCTTTCTGCAGCCGATCAAAAGCGGCTGAGGAAGGTGTCAGCTTTTCACTGCATCGAGGATGAGCTCAACGCCTGGTTTCGGTTGGCGCATACTTCGGTGTCGGGGATTAGTGACTGGGTTTGTTTATCCTGGTCCACCGACTTCAGTGTCTCCGGAAACAGTGTTCTATCTTTTTGGACGCAATGTGAGGACGGCACGTCCCCCTTGGTCTAGTATAGGGGTCTTTGGTTCTGAACGCCCGGAGGCTAGAGTTCCTAGTTTCTTGGGTCAAGGAATCGATCTTACCTCGAAAACGATGACCAAAGTGGAGGATGTTGCCTATGGTCGGTTGGCTCAGGTCATTGAGGGAGGGGGAAAACGGCGGATCTTCGCAATTGGAAACTATCTTTCACAGAGGCTCCTTCATCCTTTTTGGGTGATGGATGTCTTGAGGACAATCCCTATGGATGGGACTTTCAATCAAGATAAACCTCTGTTGAGGCTAGTGCCAGCTTTCCAATGCTTTTCATATGATTGAAAATCAGCTACCGACAGGTGGCCGGTTTTGGTCATGGGAGAGCTTGTTAAGCAGCTCTTTGGCGACCAGGTGTGGAGACTTGTGATCAGGTCCCTAGGGCTAACGAGTTTTGAGACTTGTTGGTACCCAGGTAAACCTCGGTCCTTGTCCTTTAACATCGGCCTGGGGATGTATTCGTCGTGTACCCTCAAAGCCATCTCCCATCACTTGATTGTGTGGTGGGCAGCAGAGCAGGACGGGTCGTAGATTCGACCGGTATGCTCTTCTTGATGATGACATTGTCATTGCTGATGAGAGAGTAGCCAAACGTGGAGGTGCTAGATGAATTGCAGGTCAAGATTTCTTATAAAAAATCTGTAATCTCTAGTACCGGGGTAGCTGAGTTTGCCAAGAGGTTTCGAGTGAAAGGTCTGTCAAAGGACCTTTCTCCAGTATCGGTTAAAAACCTACTGAACTGGTTTCATCCTTACGGCTTGATGGGAATTGCGGACAAGTAGAAATTGACCACTTGTCGTGTGGGTGGAGTGGGTTGGTCAACTGCTACCTCCTGGGGAAGGGGGCTTTCCCCCTGTCGGACCAGCCAATCGTTTAAGTGATTAATGTCCCAGGTTGAGTCACTTTCTTGTGGACCCACTGAAGAAAGTGAGTTTCCTCTTGATGGAGAGGACCCAGCGTAAGGGTTGTCCTGCGGCGGCTGCCCCTGGTGTGTTCCCGATTTACCTTCGCCATTAGGCATTCTAGAATTCCCAATGGCTGACGCACCTTCGTCAGTACCAACAAACCAAGAGAAGGAGGAATGCTACCTTTTGGTACTAGTCCTTGCCCTTTGGGGCTCATCCAACTACAACTCTATTGTGCCATACCGAGCGAAGAACATATCAAGCAGGAATGAATAGTTTCACGAGAAGTGTAAACATCACTAGAAAAGGTTCACTATTATTTCCGGCTTATGCCGGGCTGTTATAGTTATAGCTGTAGGAAGGAGTTCTTTGTTCAGATCGATTCTATGGGCACTTTCTAACCAGATAAATGAGAGTTTCGGGCCCCTGCCCTGCCCCATCAATGATTTCAGCTCATTTTTGAATGATGTGGGTTTGATTGACAATGGCTTTTGGGCAATTCTTTTACTTGGACTAATGGGCGCACCTGGAAGAGGTTGGATCGGATTCTTTTGAATCCTGCCTGGAATTCTCTTTGTACCGCTTCTTCTATTCGCCACCTTTGTCGAGCTGGTCGTAATAGCGGTCAATCATTTGCTTCATTGGTTTCAACGGTGGCTGCTGCGGAATCAGCTATTGGGTTAGCCATTTTCGTTATAACTTTCCGAGTCCGAGGCATGGTAGTGGTCTAGGGAGCGCAATTGCTAGAGCACGGGAGAATGAAGAGTAATGATTTCAGCAAGAGCAGGATAAAGCGGCATACAATACAAAAGGAGCTCTAAAGTAGTCCAAGGTAAAGGCGTAGATCCGTAATAAGTCTATTCAGTATTGGATTGAATTCCTCTATTTCTATTTCATTCATCACAGGGTCAGAAGCAGATCGAATTCTTTGTCTGGTTATTAGTCTTATCGAGGAGAGTGAATTGACTTCCAGGGTCAGTCACGAACTATATTCAATAGCTATTGACTCAAACGCTGGGATTGGAATGCTTGACTTGCTTTCAAAGCCTTTCTAGGCTAACTCTTCACTAGGCTAGCGAAGGAACTGACACTTTCCCTAACGAGTCCCCTATACATCCTGATCGCTTTCAACTTCCAGACTTTCTTACTTTCTTTCAACTCAATCACAGTACGGGCTTGTATCCAAAGAGAATGACTTAAGTCTTTCTCCTCTCAATCACCTCCTACAAGTATCCTGATGTGTGAACGGATTTATCAATCTATAAATAAAAGAAGGTCGGGCTTTCGTAGCAATAGAATGAGTTACCTCGGGATTCTCAATCTTAGGAATCCGCAACTCTTTCTAAGACTAGGCCTGCCTTAGCGTAAGCCTTTAGAGTGAGTAGCTTTTTAGTTACGGTTCTTGTTTGCTACCAATTGGGTGTTGAAATGGATCAGCCTAGGGAAGATCAATTGGATCTCTTAGCCGTAAACATCTTCTCTTAGAAGAAATTCCTCAGTCTTCCCTACTGTTCCTGTGAGGAGGCGGTAGTTGGATGAGATTATATAGTATCTTATCGGACAATGGAGATGATTTGATTCTATGGCATTTCGTCCTTCGTAGCTGATTCAATAGCAATAGTCAGTTCACGGATCAAGTAGAATCTTATCTTTTCAATGGTATATCCTCAGATAGAAGAAGGAAAGGATTACCTTCAACGGCATTTACTCATCAGTAGCGATCAGATGAAACTCTTTCCTCACTAACTTACTACAGAGGGTTCACCCATCCCGGTTACAGCATTCCTTTCTATTGCGCCTAAAATTTCTATTTTTGCTAATATTTCACGTGTTTCTATTTATGGTTCCTATGGAGCTACATTGCAACAAATCTTCTGTTTCTGCAGCATTGCTTCTATGATTTTAGGAGCACTGGCCGCCATGGCCCAAACGAAAGTCAAAAGACCTCTAGCTCATAGTTCAATTGGACATGTAGGTTATATTCGTACAGGTTTCTCATGTGGAACCATAGAAGGAATTCAATCACTACTAATTGGTATCTTAATTTATGCATTAATGACGATAGATGCATTCGCCATAGTTTTAGCATTACGGCAAACCCGTGTCAAATATATAGCGGATTTGGGCGCTATAGCCAAAACGAATCCTATTTCGGCTATTACCTTCTCCATTACTATGTTCTCATACGCAGGAATACCCCCGTTAGCCGGCTTTTATAGCAAATTCTATTTGTTCTTCGCCGCTTTGGGTTGTGGGGCTTACTTCCTAGCCCCAGTGGGAGTAGTGACTAGCGTTATAGGTTGTTGGGCGGCCGGAAGGTTGCCACGAGTAAGTAAGTAAGTTTGGGGGACCGAAGTCCCTTTCGATGACCTGGCACCGGACACGTAGCTTACCGAATCAGTTGCGACACCGATGGGAATGCATGCTACGAAAGATAGGGTAGAGTCTGATACATCAACCGTCTACTCAATATCCTTGTACGAGTCCACAATCACTACACGAGATGAACCTTGGTTTGGTGAATTGAAGTTGGCCTTAGGTGTAAAAGGACTCCCAGTTACTGCGCGCGATCGTATACTGAGGTGCTCCCCGCCGGTTGTTGGAACGACGCGAGCCGGGCCTCCATTCAGAAAGATGAAGGGTCCAAACAAAGGTCAAAATAGGGGGTTACAAATGCCCCATCTCATTGGGGGCGGAAAACGAATCGACATCTCGATGTGATACAGCCTTTTCCATTTTAGTTGGGAAAGAACGGCGAAGTCCATCCGAACCGTCCAATGAAGAATAAGAGGAGAGCAAAGCGCCAATGGCGCGCGAAGCGCATGCGAAACAGGCACGGAGAAAAATAAGTGTGGAGGATAAGCAGCCGAGCTCATTCCCTTCGCTTCCTGGGCCCCAAGCAGTGCAGTCTTTCCTGGCCAAATCCTTGATTGGGGGCTTCTTGCTGCGCTACTTAACTATAGAAAGACTTTTTTTCTAGTCATATATATTAATAGAAAGATAGATCCATCCATCTATCCTATCCGATTTAGATTTATATAAGAAAGAATTTTTTTCATTCAACGTTTGATTCAAAGAACTGCGCTAAGCCCCCCCCCGCTCATGAAAAGGCTCTGCTGCAATGGATGGCAGAGGGTCCGTAGTATCCAAAGCACTGGAGTGGTCCAGTAGCCGGGAAGGGGCCTAGAAGTGCCTACTACTACACCACACTACACTCGGCTCTACACATTTACAGAGCTAACCCCTGTCCAGTCCCTGGCAGAGTGAAGGGGGCTTCCGTCCTTTTTCCCTATCCCCTCGCTTTGCTATAAAAGCAGGCTAACGGGGCCTTACTTATTCAGGGGGGGAGTGGAGCCCCGAGAAGCACTGTATAGAGGAAGATCCTCGGCCCCTCCTCATTCTCTACAGGGTTCCAAACCTTTCTTCAACATAGGTGACAACGAGCGGGGCAGAGATGGAAGAGATCGAACACGAGAATAAGAAGCAAGCTCGCCTTCCTTTTTGATCATTTTGATAGAGAGGGATGGAGAAAGTGGACAAAACGGAGTAGCATTTCCCAGTCGAAAAGAGATGGGTTCTCGTCTTGCATTTCTCATCGAACAAATACGGAAAAAGAATCATATTGAAAAACGTTCCTAACCCACCAACCCCTTCCTTCGTAGAGCCGTGTATTGTAAGTGATCCGAACCTGCCCGGAGCGAGTCTCCCATAGAGGCAAGTGAAGTTGGTGAGCCGTATGATGGGCAACTATCTCCTGCGGTTCGGAGAGGACTCAGCTGTTAGTTAGTACCCCCTTTCGGGGTGGACCTTTCACTCTATTTTATTATATACGCTTAGCGAAAAGAATGTTTTTTGATACACCTAGGACATGGATTTTATATGAACCAATGGATCGTGACAAGTCGTTACTACTAGCAATGACTTCGTCTTTCATTACTTCATCCTTTCCATATCCCTCCCCCTTGTTCTCAGTTACTCATCAAATGGCACTCAGTTCATATCTTTAAGTTCGATCATTGACAAGGTTCAAAGAAAGGGTGGGCCATTGATAAAGAATGGATTCCAAAGCACAATGCTAGCAAGGGCCTCCGCTTTTCTTTTCATTAAAGACAGTTCCATTCGATTAGTTAGCTCGTAGTCAGTCTTTACTTAACTGAAAAAGCAAGAAAACGGATGCGCGTCGTTAGCCTTTCTCTAAAGTAGGCTTTCGCGCCCCCTTCCTTTACTTTAGAAGCCGTTGCTTGTTCGGGAAAGCTACATAGTAACCTATCGCTTTGCTCTTCGATCTCGCTACTCGCCCCTATTCGATAAGTAAAGGAGAGGGCTTAACGCTCCTGCGCTGAAAGCATCAAACTGGATTAGATATAAGCCTTTACCCGAAAGAGATGAAAGCCAATGGAAGAAGCGTATGAGTTGAAAGCAAAGAATGAAACTAATCAAACTAATGAGCTGTTAGGGGAGCAGTACACTAGAGGTAAGATTCTCTCAGCAAGACTGAAAGGAGAGGAAGCTCAGAAGTGAGTTGATAGGTAATGATCAATCCTGCTGTGTTTCTGGCATTGGTTCTGTCAAAATCAAGATGCACGACGTTGTAGTAAGAACTTTTACTGAGGTGCGGCATGTTCCAGATATGTCAAAGAACCTTATTTCGTTGACCACATTGGATCTCGGTGGTTGTCTGTTGGCGGTGATGGTGTTTTAAAGGTTGTAAAAGGCGCTCCAGTTGTGATGAAAGCTCATCAAGTTGGTAGCCCCCTAATGGTTTAATACGTGTTACAAGGATCTACCGTTATAGGCACTGCTGCTGTATCTTCCTCCATGTCTGATTCAGAAGTCACTAGACTATGGCATATGAGGCTGGGACATATGAGTGAGAAGGGTTTGACATTGTTAAGCAAGAGGGGTCTTCTTTCTGGTCAGAGTACATCCAAGTTGGAGTTCTGCGAGCGTTGTCTCTTTGGCAAGCAAAAGAGAATCAGTTTCAACTCAGGGCTTCACAGAACTAAAGGTACTCTTGATTACATACATTCTGATCTTTGGGGCCCAGCACGTGTTCCTTCAAAAGGTGGTGCTCGGTATATGCTTACCTTCATTGATGACTACTCCAGGAAGGTATGGGTTTATTTTATGAAAAAAAGAGTGATGTGTTTGTCACTTTTAAGCAGTGGAAGGCTTTAGTTGAAAAACAAACAGGCAAGAAGATTAAACGCCTTCGCACTTCTAATAGGTTAGAATTTTGTGATGGTGATTTCCACAAATTCTGTAAAGATGAAGGCATTGTTAGGCATCTTCCACACCTTATCTTGCAGAGGCACTCCACAACAGAATGGTGTCGCTGAGCGGATGAATAGAACTTTACTGGAGAAAGTTCGTTGCATGCTATCTAATTCTGGCTTATCCAATGATTTTTGGGCGGAAGCAGCTTCTACAGCTTGCTACCTAGTGAATCGTTCTCCAAATGCTTCTATTGACTGCAAGACTCCAGAATAAGTATGGTCTGGCCACCCTGCTGATTATTCTGAGTTAAGGGTATTTGGATGTCCTTTATATGTTCATGTTAATGATGGCAAGTTGGAACCTAGATCCAAAAAAGGCATATTCATTGGTTACCCAGCAGGTGTAAAAGGATACAAGGTTTGGTACCCTGATCCAAAGTCACCTAAATCTGTAAGTAATCAGTAGAGATGTTGTGTTTGATGAGTCAGTCATGCTTCATCAGAAGAAGGAGCCTTCTAATTCTTCTGAGACAAGTGTGAAGAATTCAAGTGAGCAGGTGGAGTTTGAGGTGGAGAATACAAGTTCTTCACAAAATGATTCACAATCAAATTCAGTCCAGCTATCTACTTCAGAGGATGCAGAAGATTCACCAGAGCAGAGGTGGAGTCTCTCCATAGGAATAAAACATGGGTTTTAGTTAAACCGCCTAAAGACAAGAAAATTGTTGGCTGCAAATGGGTCTTCAAAAGGAAGGAGTCCTCTCCGGGAGATGAAGGAGTCAAGTATAAGGCTCGCTTAGTTGCAAAAGGATACAGTCAGGTACCAGGTGTAGATTTTAATGAGGTTTTCTCACCTGTAGTAAAACACTGTTCCATTCGGGTTCTGCTCGCATTGGTAGCCATGTTTGACTTGGAGTTGGAACAGTTGGATGTCAAAACAGCTTTTCTACATGGTGATTTGGAGGAGCTGATTTATATGCAGCAACCTGAGGGATTTCTTGTTGAATATAAGGAAGGAGGAAAGCTCACAAGGGGAGTTACTTGACTTATTACTCTTACTGAGACTGACTACTAACTACTAAGAGACAACTATCCAACTTGCTCAACTCTGAACTCGAACTCAGCAGAAACCTTACTCTTTACTGCTTTCTCAAGCCTACGGGAGAGGATTGACACCGATAGGGGGTACCTCGGAAGAGTATATTAGGTATAGATAGGTATTCACTTGCTCGACTGACAAGGAGAAGTCTGAGAGAACTTACTCGAAGAGGGAGGATGGATGCGAATGAGCTGCAAGAATGCGTAGCGAGAGAAAGTCTTATCGACCGATAGCGACAGGGTTGACTTAGTGTTTGGTCACTTCCTTGCTTGGCTACCTCAGTAGGTCCTTCTTAGGCATGAGCCGTAGCCTTAGTCAGTAAGGATGGGAGGGGGCTTACTATTAGATAGGGACTCAGGAAGTTCATGGGAAGAGGTTAGTGTAAGAGATCATCTTTACGGGGTTGGAGTCACCGAAGTGAACGATAGGCAAGAGAAGACACAGGAGTTATCATCATGGTATAGTATTTTAATCGTTGTGGTGTGGGTGATTTATAGCGGTATAAGATAATACCCTTATCCTATACTTCTACGCCGCCCTGGGCCTTACCTCTCTAACGGTGATGAGCTGGGTTCGCTACCCCATATACGGATCATATACTCCTTAAGAGGCTCATTGTAGAGAGGGCCTGTCCTTGAAAAGGAAGTAGCTGATATAGTAGCTTCTTATATAGTCAGTTCTCCCGGAGCAAGAGGCGGGGAAATAGGCTGATCTTTGATTTATTCATTTTTACGTCCCCCTTAAGGGGAATGGAATCATAGGGCATTTGAGCAGGTCACGCGAAGGCAAAATGACACTTCTTTCTAACTTTCCTTATAGCTCCCGTGTAAGTAAATCTAACTACCTGCTGTAAGTCTTTATTACTTCCAAAGCTTTCTCCTTCCAGTTAGGCTGAAGGACGTCTAACTAAATCCTAATCGTTTGACTTCTTTACGTCTTCGCATTCTTTAAAGCAGAGGGTAAGAAGAGAGGAAGAAAGAGCAGCAAGCTGCAAGAGCATCCTATTTAGTCCTATATTAGATCTTAGCGCAAAAGCTAGTACTTTAGAGTCTATTTTGGTGCATTCCCCAGCTTCATCTGATAAGGGAGGCCTGGAAGTTGCAGTTTCATTCCCATCAGTTGGATCCCTAAGGCTTAAAAGAAGAAAGTCTGTCATTTACCCTGCTTCCGGAAGTAAGAAAGAATCTATTCCTATCGGAGATTCCGTTTTTGATTTAGAGTTAGACTACACGTCCAGAGAAAAGTATTGATATCGTGTTACGAAAGCCAACAATCAGTATTGAGATTGAGAAGATTAATCGGAGAAAACTAGTAGTATTAGAATACACGCCCTACCTTAGCTTCCTCTATCTATGAAAGCCCGCTTTAAAGTCAAGTCAGGCAGTGGAAAGAAAGTCAGTCAGAAGATCAGGCTGAGATGATAAAACTATTGAGATTTGTGTTCAAGCCCTTACTTTACAGATCGGGGACTAAAGGCAGTTGAAAGCAGTCTTCTATTTATAGGTTTGAGTTAGACGCCGAGCTAGCTTCGTTTAAGTCTTTTAGCTCTACCTCTGCCTTTGATTCCTCTATGGCAACCTCAGCCATAAACTAACTATCTAGCTTCTTAGGGCTTAGCTACTTTATCCGCTAGAGGAAGATAAGCTGCCTTGGCCAAAACCCTTCGAATCTCTTACCCAAAACCCTTTTTACGGGCTTGCAGGTACAGGCCATACAGCTGGTAGTATGATTTCTAAGTTACACGGGATCTAGTATTGAAGGAAAGCTAGAAAGCTAATTGATATTGAGTTACAGGGGATTCCCCCATATTCTAGATAAATAACCCCCATTCTATTACTACACCGCTCATCTAACTAAAGAATCTCTTTCAACACCAATTGATTCTCATCCATATTCCGTTGAATCACTTAATAGTCCCTTTTAATCTATTACAAGACCTAGGATTCAATGCCACTAGGATCAACTCTTCCTAGCCTTCCCTGAACTACTCTATCGGAAAGCAGCAAAAGCAGAGAAAGAGCTTGAGGTGAAAAGAGAGATCGGAGATTTATCGATCTATTGAGTTACGTTGAGACAATACCGACCTTCTTCATCTTCTCTGATCTTTCCCGGCGGGGGGATTCTATTCCAATGCCCAAATCCCCTCCTTACTCAGCGGATCTAGTAGGAAAGGCTGTAATTAAGGATTGCCAATCAGCTTATTTAGGATTTCGTTCCGAGAAGCAGGTAAACGAAAAATGACCTTGTCTTGCAATGGAGCTTGGGGCCTTACAGGCTGACCTTCATCTTTCTATTTTCTTGCGTGAAAGCCATGACTTAGATTGAGATCTTTTAGGCAGGGAATAAGAGCTCGAAGGGCTAACTAAAGAAGTAGCAGTTAAAGAATTCCCATCAGTTGGATCCGGAAGTAAGAAAGTCTAGTAAGGCAGGAGCATTACGAAATCATAAGCTGCAAAGAAGTCATAGTCAACCGGGGAGCTCTAATGAATTGATTTAGCTCTTAAAGAATTCCTTTTTGAAGAAGGGCAGAAAGTCAAGTTAGAATCATTCTCTTTTGTTCTTACCAAGCCGCCTAAAAGGAAGTATAGCAAAGGCAGAAAGCTTAGTCTCAAGCCGGATGAGTTCTATTTAGTGTTACTACGGGGCCGTCCTTAGATCAGGATGAGCACAACGACCTGAGATTGAGTTTAAAACCTACCTTTTTTCTTTCTATTTGTGTGAAGAAATCCCGTCCTTGAGAATCCTCGATCTTGAGATTGTTGTGCATTATTCCAGTCCAGAAGTTCATTCCTCTCATAAGGCAAGAGGGCCTTATGAGTTGAGAAGGCGAAGGACCTAGCAACCTCTATTTAGTTACGGAAATCAGGTAATCTGATCCTTCGGAGGACAGAGAAGAGTTTACAGCTTGAGGTGAGGAAGGTTACTATTTTTATTTTTGTGTATTAAAGTCCTTACTAGAGTCTTGAAGTAAGTTGAAGTAAGAAAGATTGAGTTGGAGGAATCCATAGGAGGCCCGCCCGTTATGCATTGCATGAAAGAACCTTTCTTTGTATGACTTCTCGGTCGAATGAATACGAAATAGGACATCCGCGGGTGCTGGTAAGCTTGATGAATGAAAGCTTGAAATTCAAGGTGAGTTTACTCGTTGTCAAGACAAGAAAAGGTTTTTTCGGGAACAAAAGGAACAGCTTTATCATCACTATGTAGGTTGTATCCGGGAAAGGAAGCTATGTCCACCTCATCCCCCCTCCCAAGGTACTCATAGAATAGGCTCCACCTCCGTGATACTTGGGGAGATTATGACAGATCTTTAGTGGGTCTTTCCTTTTAGAAGCACCTTCCAACATACTATCTATGCTCTAAGCTTCTACTTTCGCACCTCGGGTCCCAGATCAATTTGATCGTCGATCTGTACCTTCATTCGTACATGCATATGGATCTTCAACCCCGAGATCCTCTATGAGATCTTTTTCCAGAGAAGCCCCTGCATATGTTGCCCTTATCTATTCATGGTGTTCCGGATCCAGATATATATGGAACTGGAATGGGCTATGCCTTCACCAGTGCTATTGGTTTTCAAACCAAAGAAAGCATCTTTGGTCTGTAAATGGATTAGGAATAGGCTCTTTGTCTTTTATCTGCGGACATAGTGGATAGAAGACTTGAGTAGCTAAATTGAATGAGGGGCCTAGCTTGCTTTCTTTCGAGTCTCAAGCTTTCAAGTAGCTTTGACTAACACGAATCTTTATAACCAAAAGAGTATACATACCCTAGGATGGAGTAGTAAGCTCTCCAAATCTTATCTGGTTTGGAGGTTGTTCCGCGTTTGCACAGTTCAAGGCTTCCTCCCTGTATACAACCGCATCGAAGCACAGCTTTCCAAGCTTGGGATGGAATAGGATGATCATCTGGTCATGCGATCCCCGATCCAAGCGCTTTAGTAGATTGCTGGACCAAGGTTCCGAGCCCGAATGAAATGGGATTTTTCCTATCTAAAATAGGGCTTTGAACCAGCCTTATAGATAGACCATTTTTCTAGGGAAACCCGAGTTCAACTAGAGTAGCGAACCTGGAAAGCTTCGTAGTTAGCCAGGAAAGCTGGAGTAGAACGCAAACTGGATAAGCGAATAGAGTCATTTTTTCACGAATTCTAGGCGGTTGTAGAGGGATTAAGCATTCCTTTGAACGCAATGAGAAGATCTAGGGTAGAAAGTAGCTCCCCAGTAGCTCAAAGAAAGTATCGTCCCGACCTGGGGTTGGCTTGAGAAGGAGAGTCTCGCCGGTTGTTAACAAAGCGGCATGCAAGGAAGCAAAGATGAACCGGCTTGGGGGAATAAAGAATATGAATTGGAGGGTGGGTCCTTAACACCAAACTACCTTCTCTTCTAATCCTGCTACGAAATATCGATTTTCAGGCGGTAAGGTTTTGAGCAAATCAAGTAAGCGAGTACCTGTATCCGTCCCTGCTGTCGCAGGTGATGAAGTAGTGGGATGGGAGTAAGAAAGGGTTAGTGAATGAAATTTCCTTCAAACCTGTCAGTGTGAAATCAAGCTTCATAGTCAACAGAGTCAAACGGTGAAACGAAATCTCTTTCATACAAATCTTATCTTATGCTTGCCCGAGGGGATAGTAACTTCTTAGAAAAGCAAGGACGGAACTAGTTTTCAAGCGGAATTCGAAGATTAGTCTTTCTCGCCTTTCTGCTACCTCAGAAGAGGAAATTCCATTTTCAAAAAGCAGTCCAATCCTGAATGAGATCTTTTGGGCTCGACTCGAGAGGATCAAACAGAAGACAGCGCCATGTTAATGCGATCGCAAGACAAAGAAGCTGCGATCACAACATGAACAAGCAAAAAAGAGGGTCTTTCATCACTTTTTTTTTCTCATATTTCTATTTTCGGGTGGGGTTAACCTCCCTTAGCGTCGGATTGTCTTTGGATGTCCGGCGTCCATGAGGCGAACAGCCGGTAGCGGGACTCGGATCTCTCCGAGGTCTGTCTCCCAACATATGTATGGTCTGTTTAACCTCACTCCTGACACAAGGAGTCGTGAAGAACAACAAGTGAAACACCCTGCCATTTAGGTGAGTTTCAGTGTGTCTTAGCAATTTAGCTAACGACCATCGAATGGTATAAGGTTAAGGAAAACCTTAATCTACTAATTGTGATCTTTAAAAGGATCACATTAGTAGTGTCCGACGGTCTCACCAAGGAGCTCTGTGTAAGAGCATACCTAGTCGCCAAGCGGGTTGTAGAGCTGAACCGTAAGTCTGGTTTGTTGTTCACTGCATTTTATCTAAACAAGCTGTGGTTTCTATCCTCAGCAAGCATATGCAGGAACCACCAGCGGTAAGGCTTTGCAGTCCGTATCGGTGTCCTTATCGGGTTCAGGTTATCTGAGGATCATCCCTTCTCTTCATAGAAAGAAGATGGTGAAGGTAGACACGCTTGTTCAACGCTATTGTCTTACCGGAGTCAGGCTTCAAAGCTTGGCAAGTGACTGGGTGGTTCAATAGTGAAGAGCATAGCTTTTCTCCGGATGGTCTTGGTAAGCTGCTCTCTAATGAGCAGAAAATCGCAACTACCAGGACCCTCCTCCCCAGATACTGTCCTCGTGTGCTAACCACTCCCGATCGCCAAATCAATCAACTTGGTTTTGCGGCTCGCGGCGGTCTGGTTAAAGATCCGGGTTCCCTTTGACTTATGGCTTGGTCTAGCAACTGAGCCCTTTTCCAAGGTGGAATCTGAGTCTCACTCTTCAGAAAGCTTCTCATTTTAGCTCTTTTTCCTTACTTTAACAAGTAAGCAACGCTTGGGCTAGAAATTTTTGACTAACTAATCAAATAACGTGGAATGAAAGCGGAGGAGATACCGCTTGCAACATCTCATGTACATGCATACAGCTACTTAATATATAGAAAGAGTGGCTCCTGCGTCAGGTTGTCCTTCGCTTCGATTTCCAAGTCTTTTATCTCCTTTGGGAGGCTCTCGTCCTGGGGCTTTTCTTGTCTGTCACTTGAATTAGGTTCGTTCCAGTAGCTTGCCATGGTTCCTTTGAGGAGGGGTGTTTACAAGGGTTTTTTAGTGCAAGAATGTAGTGGTAGACGAGAGGGAACCCGAAAATGCAGATGTAACCCTAGACTGTGAGTCCAGGTGATTTGACCCTTCGTAAAGATTTGATTCGAGGCTGACCTGCTCCAAATGCTGATTCCGCACAGGTGTCCTCGTTTTATCCGAGGATTGGATTTGTCTCGCTCCTCTTTCCGGACGAGCTGAGATAGATGCTGTTTCAGGTCTTCCCTACCTTGATTGGGAATCCATTCATGGAATAAAACCAACGGCAACTTCCGCGGAGCCATATCTATATGCGCCTATCAGTGAGCTGATTGCTCTCCGGGGCCTTTCTCGAAAAGCTTCATCGCTCGTGTGCTGTAGCCCCGAAACAGAGAAATAAGGATAAGGAGGGAAAAGAGAGACCTCACGGCATAAGCCATAGTTCCCAAGAATAGGTCCTAACTAACGCTAACGATATGGAAAAGAGGCCTAGTACTTTTCTTTCCTTACTTATTGACTTGACCTTGACCTCGAGGGAAGTAGTCACAGAAGTACAGCCGGGAAGCCAGAAACTATTGAATTGACAGGACATACGGTAATTCTTCTTTAGAAGACTAATCGAATAAGTACTGGTACCCCTAAGAATCCATTAGTAAGAGTCAGAGTGTAAAGAAATTGTTTCGGTATCCATCAAAAGCCCGCAATCAAGGGCCTTCGTTTTATCCTTCCTACTTCCTACTAAGGACGGTATCTTTCCC
>NW_026265016.1:23908-32457 GCF_000817695.3 Arachis duranensis | reverse complement strand
TAGGGAAACCCGAGTTCAACTAGAGTAGCGAACCTGGAAAGCTTCGTAGTTAGCCAGGAAAGCTGGAGTAGAACGCAAACTGGATAAGCGAATAGAGTCATTTTTTCACGAATTCTAGGCGGTTGTAGAGGGATTAAGCATTCCTTTGAACGCAATGAGAAGATCTAGGGTAGAAAGTAGCTCCCCAGTAGCTCAAAGAAAGTATCGTCCCGACCTGGGGTTGGCTTGAGAAGGAGAGTCTCGCCGGTTGTTAACAAAGCGGCATGCAAGGAAGCAAAGATGAACCGGCTTGGGGGAATAAAGAATATGAATTGGAGGGTGGGTCCTTAACACCAAACTACCTTCTCTTCTAATCCTGCTACGAAATATCGATTTTCAGGCGGTAAGGTTTTGAGCAAATCAAGTAAGCGAGTACCTGTATCCGTCCCTGCTGTCGCAGGTGATGAAGTAGTGGGATGGGAGTAAGAAAGGGTTAGTGAATGAAATTTCCTTCAAACCTGTCAGTGTGAAATCAAGCTTCATAGTCAACAGAGTCAAACGGTGAAACGAAATCTCTTTCATACAAATCTTATCTTATGCTTGCCCGAGGGGATAGTAACTTCTTAGAAAAGCAAGGACGGAACTAGTTTTCAAGCGGAATTCGAAGATTAGTCTTTCTCGCCTTTCTGCTACCTCAGAAGAGGAAATTCCATTTTCAAAAAGCAGTCCAATCCTGAATGAGATCTTTTGGGCTCGACTCGAGAGGATCAAACAGAAGACAGCGCCATGTTAATGCGATCGCAAGACAAAGAAGCTGCGATCACAACATGAACAAGCAAAAAAGAGGGTCTTTCATCACTTTTTTTTTCTCATATTTCTATTTTCGGGTGGGGTTAACCTCCCTTAGCGTCGGATTGTCTTTGGATGTCCGGCGTCCATGAGGCGAACAGCCGGTAGCGGGACTCGGATCTCTCCGAGGTCTGTCTCCCAACATATGTATGGTCTGTTTAACCTCACTCCTGACACAAGGAGTCGTGAAGAACAACAAGTGAAACACCCTGCCATTTAGGTGAGTTTCAGTGTGTCTTAGCAATTTAGCTAACGACCATCGAATGGTATAAGGTTAAGGAAAACCTTAATCTACTAATTGTGATCTTTAAAAGGATCACATTAGTAGTGTCCGACGGTCTCACCAAGGAGCTCTGTGTAAGAGCATACCTAGTCGCCAAGCGGGTTGTAGAGCTGAACCGTAAGTCTGGTTTGTTGTTCACTGCATTTTATCTAAACAAGCTGTGGTTTCTATCCTCAGCAAGCATATGCAGGAACCACCAGCGGTAAGGCTTTGCAGTCCGTATCGGTGTCCTTATCGGGTTCAGGTTATCTGAGGATCATCCCTTCTCTTCATAGAAAGAAGATGGTGAAGGTAGACACGCTTGTTCAACGCTATTGTCTTACCGGAGTCAGGCTTCAAAGCTTGGCAAGTGACTGGGTGGTTCAATAGTGAAGAGCATAGCTTTTCTCCGGATGGTCTTGGTAAGCTGCTCTCTAATGAGCAGAAAATCGCAACTACCAGGACCCTCCTCCCCAGATACTGTCCTCGTGTGCTAACCACTCCCGATCGCCAAATCAATCAACTTGGTTTTGCGGCTCGCGGCGGTCTGGTTAAAGATCCGGGTTCCCTTTGACTTATGGCTTGGTCTAGCAACTGAGCCCTTTTCCAAGGTGGAATCTGAGTCTCACTCTTCAGAAAGCTTCTCATTTTAGCTCTTTTTCCTTACTTTAACAAGTAAGCAACGCTTGGGCTAGAAATTTTTGACTAACTAATCAAATAACGTGGAATGAAAGCGGAGGAGATACCGCTTGCAACATCTCATGTACATGCATACAGCTACTTAATATATAGAAAGAGTGGCTCCTGCGTCAGGTTGTCCTTCGCTTCGATTTCCAAGTCTTTTATCTCCTTTGGGAGGCTCTCGTCCTGGGGCTTTTCTTGTCTGTCACTTGAATTAGGTTCGTTCCAGTAGCTTGCCATGGTTCCTTTGAGGAGGGGTGTTTACAAGGGTTTTTTAGTGCAAGAATGTAGTGGTAGACGAGAGGGAACCCGAAAATGCAGATGTAACCCTAGACTGTGAGTCCAGGTGATTTGACCCTTCGTAAAGATTTGATTCGAGGCTGACCTGCTCCAAATGCTGATTCCGCACAGGTGTCCTCGTTTTATCCGAGGATTGGATTTGTCTCGCTCCTCTTTCCGGACGAGCTGAGATAGATGCTGTTTCAGGTCTTCCCTACCTTGATTGGGAATCCATTCATGGAATAAAACCAACGGCAACTTCCGCGGAGCCATATCTATATGCGCCTATCAGTGAGCTGATTGCTCTCCGGGGCCTTTCTCGAAAAGCTTCATCGCTCGTGTGCTGTAGCCCCGAAACAGAGAAATAAGGATAAGGAGGGAAAAGAGAGACCTCACGGCATAAGCCATAGTTCCCAAGAATAGGTCCTAACTAACGCTAACGATATGGAAAAGAGGCCTAGTACTTTTCTTTCCTTACTTATTGACTTGACCTTGACCTCGAGGGAAGTAGTCACAGAAGTACAGCCGGGAAGCCAGAAACTATTGAATTGACAGGACATACGGTAATTCTTCTTCTTTCCCTATCCGTTCCTTTCTTACTGTTAGTGGTAATCGTTCATCTTGTAGTACTTCATTCACAGTCCCCGAGCCGTCTGAGTAGAGTAGAGGTAAATAGGGCGCTTCCTCTCCCGATCGGGGGATTTCAGGTGGGAGAAAGAATAAAGCAAAGAGACTCACATGTTGGTTCACCAAGTGAAAGAAGGAAGAAAAAAGAGGTATTGGCTGGCTAGCGGGCGGCTTACTCTACGCCAAGGGCGAAGGGCGGGCTCCTCTTCGTTCCGATCTAAAATAGCCGTACCGTAGTAGTAGTAGGAGAGAAGAAAAGAGGATTATGAAAGGCAGTTTAACCAAGCGAGGTCGGAATAGCATTGGATGAGAAAGCCTCTTTATCCGTATGAGAAAACTGCTCATGATGCGAAGTTTTCTGGATAGAAGGGTCATCCTCCTAGGCTACTACTTTTCCCGGTTCTTCCGTGAAGTGGGAAAGGAAAAGAAGGAAGTCGGAGCTTTTCAAAGAAATGATGTCTATGGATGTCCACAGACTCCTAGGCTAGAAGGTGAATGGTATGGCACCCTAAGCAACTTAATAAAACTCGTATAGAAACAAAGGGCTTGCTTCCGCATAAGATAAGAATGGTCTGGTGTCCCAGTTCATTCGGACCTGTAGTTAGCTCAGCTTGAGCAGCACTTTACAACCGATAGCACAAAAGAGAACAACGGGAGGCGAGCCCTACCTATTAGGATAGGATTTTGCGTGCATTCTTCCTCTTCTTATTCTTATGAATCTTCTTTGGAGTTCCTAATAAAGACTCAACTCACTATTTCTACTTCCTTTATCGTGGGCTTTCGAGCGAGGAAAAGAAGGAGGGAAATTACGTGTGATGACAGGTTCACCTATCTTATTTACGCTATTTCCTTGGTGCTCTCATACGAATCAAAGGCTGAGCCTGGAATGGAAAGAGATTCCCTCTTGTGGAAGGCACTAACTCCTTTTATTAAAATATTCATAAAGAAATTCCTGTAATAGTGGATGCCGCAGGAATGAAGGTTTACACAGACTTGTTGAGCTGAAAGCGAGCCTGATTGATGATATGGTTTATGGGCACGCCTTCAGTTAACCCTCGCTGCAGGCTCTTGCGGACTTCCTTACCGTGGGACTTTCCCTCGTCAACTGGGGAAATGGGCTCCGATCCTCTTGAGTTGACTTGCTTTATACAAGTGATTGATATAGGAAATCCTTCCCCGTCAACCGGACGTTCATCCAATGCTGACTTTGATGAGTTCAGGTCAATGAAAGTCGATTGAACCTCGCCGGTCAAGTGTCTCTTGCTTCAGCTTGATTCAGTTCAAGACAATGCATCATCGAGGGACAACTCTTTTAATGATTTAATGAGCACAACCCACAACGGTAGAACGGTAGCTCGGGACAGTTAAGACAAGACGGTTGCCTCTCCGATAAAGGGTCAAGAAGGCCTAGGCCTACGATTGGAAAGCTAAAGCCTTCCCTTAGAAAGCGCCGGATTGAGATGAGACTTCGGAGTCGGATACTAGGACTATCAAATGGAACTTGACTTATTTGATTCTTCTTTCGTGGAGGCGAAGATGCAATCTGAGATGTAAGGCGTGCAACAGCCTGAGCTTCTGAGATAATAGCGTTCACAGCGGAGGAGAAAGACTTATCTTCTCAAAACCTCCGGATCGATGGGATAGTAGATACTAGAATTATTCCTCCCTTAGTTTCGACCCTTTCTCTTAACTAACTTCTTCTCTCAGAGAGAGGATCGATGGCCTACAAGTGACCGGCTTCCGGGAAAGCAACTGAGGGAAGGGCAGATGAAATGCTATCCCCTCACCCGTACTGATGGGAATCACGGGCACTGCATCTTACTTAAGATGCCTCTGGAGGAAAGGAACTACACTTGAGTAAGAGAAGTACAAGGAGAAGAAAAGGGTCTAAAAGGCGAGGAGAATCAATAAGTCCTTACTGTCCTAGCGGCTTGAGAAAGAGAGGAGTTAGAAAGACAGCACGGGCGATAGAACGTGGTAGGAAACAAGGAACCTTAGGGGCCGATACGCACTTATACGTGTTAGATCCAAGAGATCTAGGATAGCTCAACTCAATAGCTACAGGAACTTCCTAGTCAAACGGTTCAGGAACTCAAGAACTCAGTAACTCAGGAATATCCTAGCTACCTAGCTGCCTAAAATGCCTGAAAAGAGAGAAGTTGATCTGCGATAGGCGATTTCAGCTTGAGGGAGCGATGATGGAGGGAAAGAACTTCCATGATTTCTTTATCAGCAAACGAAGACGGAAAGTGCAGCGGGGAAGCTTGAGAAATCTCACGGATAAGAGAAAAAATCTGAAGTTTGATCCAGTGCAGAGTAACCTGTTTCCCTTCAGACAAAGATTTCTACCTCTCCAAATGGACCAGCAAATAGTAGCAAAGAGAAAAATTCGAATTATTATAGAAGTTAGTAAGGTTTTCGATCACTTCCAATGGCATATTTCTTCGTTTTTAAAAGGTCCAACGAGGCCGACAACATCTTCTTGAGTGAAAGCATCCGACTCGGCATCCGCGATAGAAGACTCTTTTTTTCCACCCTCCGAGGAAGTGGCAGAGCCTATTGATAGATAGAATCAGCTCTCGGTGGATTACCCTTCTAGTGTTCACTATTATCCTGACCTACCTAAGCTGATGTATTTGCAAGAGTCCTAAACTCCAGCGGGTCAACTCCCAGGGAACTCCTTATACATAACCTGGCGAAAATGCCCATTTTTTGCTCTATACGAACTGGGAGGCTCGTGGACGGACCTATTACCCTACGCGTACGCGGACTAAAGGACAAAAAGAAACTCCTCAACCTCTGAGTTCTTCAGTAGATAGGCGTGACGAGGAATCGCCTATAATATATAAATTGGCACCGGTTTTTTTATTGTTTATTGCTTTCACTGGAAGGCTTTCCTTCCCTGCCGAGGAGGGCGGAAGCACTGTGAGTCAGCCTACCCAGCCGCTATCAAGGATAGTTTTCTATAATGCTAGAATGTGAGGGAAAAAGGAAGACGCTGACATTCAGACTCGGTTGAAGCCCCTTTCACCTTCTTTGCTCGGGGAAAGCCTGCCATCTTCATCTCTGCCGAGGTTCGATGTAATTGACCTAAGAAGCCCTTTGAACGCGCTCTAGTCGGCTCCTCTGGGCGCCCATGTCAGATTTACGAAAGAGTTTCCAAACCATCGGCCTTAAGGGCTCTTTCAAACTTGGGCTTCTTGACCAACGTCATGTCCTTATCAATCTCGACCTTGAAGAGGATTATTCCTTCGTTCCATCGCCGGGCTATGGCAAGAGGGGATAGTTAGTCTGATATGCTTGTTCAAATGTATCTCTCTATCTTTACGGTTTCCAAAATAATTTGCCGTAGTAAAAGAGTAGATGAGAGCCTCTTTGAGAGTATCATTGGACCGCCCCTCGCGGGTTTGCGAAAGAGTCCGGGCCTCTGGAAGAATAGAATCAGAGAGTCTGGGCGGAGATTGGTTACCCGGTATATACCGGATCTGCCACGTATGGCGTTAGAAATGACGCTTACGTGGGACCCTACATGGAAGTCAGTACCCTCACTACCTCGGGTGAAGGTTAAGGTGAGGAGAAAGCTTTCTGCAGCCGATCAAAAGCGGCTGAGGAAGGTGTCAGCTTTTCACTGCATCGAGGATGAGCTCAACGCCTGGTTTCGGTTGGCGCATACTTCGGTGTCGGGGATTAGTGACTGGGTTTGTTTATCCTGGTCCACCGACTTCAGTGTCTCCGGAAACAGTGTTCTATCTTTTTGGACGCAATGTGAGGACGGCACGTCCCCCTTGGTCTAGTATAGGGGTCTTTGGTTCTGAACGCCCGGAGGCTAGAGTTCCTAGTTTCTTGGGTCAAGGAATCGATCTTACCTCGAAAACGATGACCAAAGTGGAGGATGTTGCCTATGGTCGGTTGGCTCAGGTCATTGAGGGAGGGGGAAAACGGCGGATCTTCGCAATTGGAAACTATCTTTCACAGAGGCTCCTTCATCCTTTTTGGGTGATGGATGTCTTGAGGACAATCCCTATGGATGGGACTTTCAATCAAGATAAACCTCTGTTGAGGCTAGTGCCAGCTTTCCAATGCTTTTCATATGATTGAAAATCAGCTACCGACAGGTGGCCGGTTTTGGTCATGGGAGAGCTTGTTAAGCAGCTCTTTGGCGACCAGGTGTGGAGACTTGTGATCAGGTCCCTAGGGCTAACGAGTTTTGAGACTTGTTGGTACCCAGGTAAACCTCGGTCCTTGTCCTTTAACATCGGCCTGGGGATGTATTCGTCGTGTACCCTCAAAGCCATCTCCCATCACTTGATTGTGTGGTGGGCAGCAGAGCAGGACGGGTCGTAGATTCGACCGGTATGCTCTTCTTGATGATGACATTGTCATTGCTGATGAGAGAGTAGCCAAACGTGGAGGTGCTAGATGAATTGCAGGTCAAGATTTCTTATAAAAAATCTGTAATCTCTAGTACCGGGGTAGCTGAGTTTGCCAAGAGGTTTCGAGTGAGGAATGCCCAAAAGTCCCATGTCTTTCTCGATTGGTAAACCCAACCAGCGATTTACAACAAACAAGTCTTTCCTCTTGTTTGGGGGGAGCAGAGCAGTTCAAAAATGAAGCAAAGCAAATGAAGTTAGAAAAACTAAGGTCTGTCTTATCTGATTTCAGGGCACAATTTATAATATCCCTCCTTTTGACTATGCTTATTTTGTTTGCAGTCTATTTTATAACACAATGTAACAAGTTCTTATTGGAATTGATAGACCGCCCAGATATTGAGTCTGTCAAGATAGGTATGTGGGGCATTGAAGTTATTAAAAAAAAATAGCCCCCAACCGAATCTTGAGAATGAGAATGTCGGAATTGTGGTCTTTGGTAGTGATACCGCTATAAAAGAAGGAGATCTTGTGCACTGGATATAACATTTGAATTTCTCAACCATTCCACGTTTCCGAAACGGATCCTATCAAATATTTTACTTTTTCTATGATCATCTCTATTTTAGGTATTCGGGGAATTCTCCTTAATAGACGAAATATTCCTATTATGTCAATGCCAATTGAATCAATGTTATTAGCTGTGAATTCGAACTTTTTGGTATTTTCCGTTTCTTCGGATGATATGATGGGTCAATCATTTGCTTCATTGGTTTCAACGGTGGCTGCTGCGGAATCAGCTATTGGGTTAGCCATTTTCGTTATAACTTTCCGAGTCCGAGGCATGGTAGTGGTCTAGGGAGCGCAATTGCTAGAGCACGGGAGAATGAAGAGTAATGATTTCAGCAAGAGCAGGATAAAGCGGCATACAATACAAAAGGAGCTCTAAAGTAGTCCAAGGTAAAGGCGTAGATCCGTAATAAGTCTATTCAGTATTGGATTGAATTCCTCTATTTCTATTTCATTCATCACAGGGTCAGAAGCAGATCGAATTCTTTGTCTGGTTATTAGTCTTATCGAGGAGAGTGAATTGACTTCCAGGGTCAGTCACGAACTATATTCAATAGCTATTGACTCAAACGCTGGGATTGGAATGCTTGACTTGCTTTCAAAGCCTTTCTAGGCTAACTCTTCACTAGGCTAGCGAAGGAACTGACATTAGGGCAACAACTCCTGACTCGAGGGGGTATGGAATGACTTATATAATATAAGAGATCTCTCTTAGGATACCCCACGGAGAGGGAAGAAGGCTAGTTAATCAGCTTCGGGAAAGAAGGAAGCAAGCGTTCCAAGCGAAGCAAAGGAGCCAAGCCTATTGATTCACCTGAGGACGGTTGCTAGCACGACTTATGGCTTTCTAATCTCTTTCTTTCCCCTCGCTTGAGAGCTTTCAGTTTATGAAGGTGATCCATATTCGATGCAGCTTCGAAGATGCTCTTTCC
>NW_026265016.1:14023-23854 GCF_000817695.3 Arachis duranensis | reverse complement strand
CTTTCCCTAACGAGTCCCCTATACATCCTGATCGCTTTCAACTTCCAGACTTTCTTACTTTCTTTCAACTCAATCACAGTACGGGCTTGTATCCAAAGAGAATGACTTAAGTCTTTCTCCTCTCAATCACCTCCTACAAGTATCCTGATGTGTGAACGGATTTATCAATCTATAAATAAAAGAAGGTCGGGCTTTCGTAGCAATAGAATGAGTTACCTCGGGATTCTCAATCTTAGGAATCCGCAACTCTTTCTAAGACTAGGCCTGCCTTAGCGTAAGCCTTTAGAGTGAGTAGCTTTTTAGTTACGGTTCTTGTTTGCTACCAATTGGGTGTTGAAATGGATCAGCCTAGGGAAGATCAATTGGATCTCTTAGCCGTAAACATCTTCTCTTAGAAGAAATTCCTCAGTCTTCCCTACTGTTCCTGTGAGGAGGCGGTAGTTGGATGAGATTATATAGTATCTTATCGGACAATGGAGATGATTTGATTCTATGGCATTTCGTCCTTCGTAGCTGATTCAATAGCAATAGTCAGTTCACGGATCAAGTAGAATCTTATCTTTTCAATGGTATATCCTCAGATAGAAGAAGGAAAGGATTACCTTCAACGGCATTTACTCATCAGTAGCGATCAGATGAAACTCTTTCCTCACTAACTTACTACAGAGCCAGATAAGATACAGGATATGGTAGATCTGGGGATTGGCAGTGAATCCATGGGAGGAGATTTCCGGCGAATAGGTCCTAAGCCGCGCCCAGGCTTATTGGATTGATTTCAAGTTAAGTTTTTCTGGATGTTGGAATGGATGAAACGGAGGGGAATAGGCTGAGAAGCCAAAATTAACTAATGAAGAAGAGTAAGAGTGAAGCTAGAATTCTTGCCTGCTGCTCAATCTACCGAAGGTAATAATACACAAAAAGACTTCTGAAAGGGAGGATTCTCCGTCAGGAACGGTTAATATAGGAGCTAAATCCGAAATAGCTATCTTTCGTTCTCTTGTTCGCTAGAGGCTCTAAAAGGCCAATCTGCAATATGATGCCAGAAAAAGCAGTTTTCAACTATTGAGATCGATGTCCGCTCCTAGAAGTAGAGCTCAAACCTAACTCTATCAAGTCAGTTATAAATTCCTCTTCTTTCCAGTCGAGCATCTTCAAACTTACTGCAGGATTGGATTATCTTCTACGGCTGCTACTTCGCTTCGTCCTTAAGGCCAAGCTTAAAAGTGGCTTTCTTCTTTCAAACTTAGAGTTAGGCGCGTAAGGAAGTCCATCAAGGACAGAATATAAGGCTTACAGGTCGACTAAAGTTAATAAAGACATGAGTCTTCTTCCATACTCCATATACAGCTTATGGCTCTACTGAAAGACTGAAAAGTCCATTACTTCATATATTAATATGGCTTACGGGTGAATCTACTAGAAGAGCTCAATTGCTATCTTTTTGGCTGTTGTGCGCGATAGGTCATTCTAAGGCTTCATTTATTCTAGCAGCTAAAGCCCATACATCACAGATAGTACCATACAGCACAGAAGGAAAGCTTGGCATCTGATAGCGTTCGTGCCTTATCCCGTTGATGAACCCTGGTAACATACTGAGGCTATGACAGCCTCTGATCGGACTAGTCCCATTGAATCACATCCCAAGCCCATTTCATCTATTCCCGGGGATTCCCTTCTATAGGCCTAGTCAGACAATATTAAGACTGACAGGATTTATAAAATAAGCTCGAGACATGCAAGTATAACAGGAAGTTATAAGCATTGGCGATCTGCAACTAATAAGGCGGCTATTATCAGGCCTTTGATGGCTTCTCTTTCTCCGTAAACTGTAACATCAATTCTTACTTTCTTTTCGGATTGAAAGAACGTGATAAATGAAATTTCATCCTGTCGGGATTGTATCAACACAAAATCTAACTAACTTGTTTCTCAAGCTATAAGTCTTATATTTTTCTGGCTTCTGACTGATTAATGCTATAGTCTTCGGTAGCTCTGACTTAGACTTCTTTGCTCTTTCTTCCTTAGCAAAGAGGAACCCAAACCTATCTGAGGTCAAGCCCTGTAACTTCTAATCCTACTTCTCATACTACCTTAAGACTCAGGCTTGTACCTGCTAGCCCGTATACCTGAGAGGAGGAAGTCCGAGACTCTCCTTAGGATTTACCCGCTAACTAAATAGAATGAACTCTTCAGGACTGACGTGTAACTCTAAATCAAACAGAGTTGAGAAAAGAAGAGGCTTTCAGAGCCCATTGCTACTTCCGAAGTAACTTAGCCCGTTAAGATAGAGTTAGAGCCGGACAGAAGACGTAGCTACCAAGAGCCGGAGAGTCCCTGAGGAGAAGAGAGGACGCTTTCTCCGAGCCTATTGAGATGTTAGCTGCTAAAGGAGTTTACTAAGGCTGCAACTTCCTATGCTGCTGTAAGGCCTTGAAAAGAGTAAGAAAGACGAATCTATGCATAATTAGGAATTTCAATTAGTCTTCCTCAGGCCTTGCCTCATAAGTAGCTTCTTCTTTTCTACGTAATTTCCTCAGTAATACTGACGGTGGAAGATAAGGCTTTCGGAATTGATTATTAGGGCGTGGTAATAGATTAAAGAGGTATTGGAAAATCTTACCACGGAAGGAAGAGATAAGGAATCCCTAGCTTTTGGAAGTGAAGAAGCGGATAAAGTAGAAGAAAATCTGCTACGGCAAAAGTCAGACTTATGGGGGAAAGGAGAGAATAGGCTTTCAGATAGGTTGCTTTTCCTTCTGACTGATTAATGCTTTCGTAAGTCAATAGAAAACGGATGCTAGCATGCTCAACCTTATCATTCACAGGACGGGATTCCTAAATCCATCTTACTTGTTGCTCGGGTTATGACTTAGACTTCATTCCTGATGCTGACTTCGTCATGCTCCAGCTTTCTAAGTCTGCTCCTTCGATTTATTAATGGCTCTAATTTCATGTTTGAGGAGTTCAGTGAGCAATCCAATTTTGGCAGTAAGACTATCAATATATCATGTCAACAAAGAAAACTTAGAACTTCTCACCTCATTCTAAGGATGGGATTGCAACTAAAGAGAATGAGCTATCTCCAGATTATAGACCATTTCTCGCTTTCAGCTATCCTTTATAAAGTAGCATTTCTTTCCAGGCTTGCAACTCTCTTTCCCACCTTTTTAATAGATGCATTAAGGACTTCTAGTTAGATATAGGATGCTAGCTGGTCTGTCCTCAGGGAGGGCTTGAACAAAAATAGAAACTATAGGATAGGTTTGAAACTAATGAGATCGAAGTTTGCACCTTTTCTTTCCTCAGTAAATTCCTAGGGGGAAGAGAGTAAGGAAAGCAAAACAAACAGATAGGGATAGCTGAAAGCTAAACTAAAGTCTATTATTAAGTTGAAGTTATAGTGGAGTAAAGATAAGCCGTAGAATCGAAGAAGCTACTTGACCTTGCAGGGCTGACTATCATTCCAGATGGCGATAAAAAAGGATAGTCTCAAGTCATGCCTCTGATCTCTATTCCAGCTTCTTATCTAGGCTTCCTTACCGGGTAATCTATTCCCATTCCCAGGGCAGATAAAAAAAAAAGTCAAGAAAGAAGTCTTAACGTGTTCGTGTCTTCCGAGGAATAGAAGATAAGATTCTCCTTTCCTGTATCTGCTAACTGATCAGTTGGCTCTGACTGCCTCTTCACTGACTATTCCCCGGGAAGTTAGGGACGAAGTAGCAGAAGTTGCAGCCGTAAAAGCCTTAGAAAGTAGTGCAAGGATTGACTGAAAACATCCTATATTGGAGTGGACTTAGGGCTTTCGGCGAATGAGGAAATATTGAGGTTTGACTTAGCCGTCAAGCTAGCTATTGAGCTATTCACGTATGACGCTCCATGGTAAGGTAATCCGATCCTTTATCAGCTAGAGGCAAAGCATCAGTAGACTTTCCCTAACGAGTCCCCTATACATCCTGATCGCTTTCAACTTCCAGACTTTCTTACTTTCTTTCAACTCAATCACAGTACGGGCTTGTATCCAAAGAGAATGACTTAAGTCTTTCTCCTCTCAATCACCTCCTACAAGTATCCTGATGTGTGAACGGATTTATCAATCTATAAATAAAAGAAGGTCGGGCTTTCGTAGCAATAGAATGAGTTACCTCGGGATTCTCAATCTTAGGAATCCGCAACTCTTTCTAAGACTAGGCCTGCCTTAGCGTAAGCCTTTAGAGTGAGTAGCTTTTTAGTTACGGTTCTTGTTTGCTACCAATTGGGTGTTGAAATGGATCAGCCTAGGGAAGATCAATTGGATCTCTTAGCCGTAAACATCTTCTCTTAGAAGAAATTCCTCAGTCTTCCCTACTGTTCCTGTGAGGAGGCGGTAGTTGGATGAGATTATATAGTATCTTATCGGACAATGGAGATGATTTGATTCTATGGCATTTCGTCCTTCGTAGCTGATTCAATAGCAATAGTCAGTTCACGGATCAAGTAGAATCTTATCTTTTCAATGGTATATCCTCAGATAGAAGAAGGAAAGGATTACCTTCAACGGCATTTACTCATCAGTAGCGATCAGATGAAACTCTTTCCTCACTAACTTACTACAGAGCCAGATAAGATACAGGATATGGTAGATCTGGGGATTGGCAGTGAATCCATGGGAGGAGATTTCCGGCGAATAGGTCCTAAGCCGCGCCCAGGCTTATTGGATTGATTTCAAGTTAAGTTTTTCTGGATGTTGGAATGGATGAAACGGAGGGGAATAGGCTGAGAAGCCAAAATTAACTAATGAAGAAGAGTAAGAGTGAAGCTAGAATTCTTGCCTGCTGCTCAATCTACCGAAGGTAATAATACACAAAAAGACTTCTGAAAGGGAGGATTCTCCGTCAGGAACGGTTAATATAGGAGCTAAATCCGAAATAGCTATCTTTCGTTCTCTTGTTCGCTAGAGGCTCTAAAAGGCCAATCTGCAATATGATGCCAGAAAAAGCAGTTTTCAACTATTGAGATCGATGTCCGCTCCTAGAAGTAGAGCTCAAACCTAACTCTATCAAGTCAGTTATAAATTCCTCTTCTTTCCAGTCGAGCATCTTCAAACTTACTGCAGGATTGGATTATCTTCTACGGCTGCTACTTCGCTTCGTCCTTAAGGCCAAGCTTAAAAGTGGCTTTCTTCTTTCAAACTTAGAGTTAGGCGCGTAAGGAAGTCCATCAAGGACAGAATATAAGGCTTACAGGTCGACTAAAGTTAATAAAGACATGAGTCTTCTTCCATACTCCATATACAGCTTATGGCTCTACTGAAAGACTGAAAAGTCCATTACTTCATATATTAATATGGCTTACGGGTGAATCTACTAGAAGAGCTCAATTGCTATCTTTTTGGCTGTTGTGCGCGATAGGTCATTCTAAGGCTTCATTTATTCTAGCAGCTAAAGCCCATACATCACAGATAGTACCATACAGCACAGAAGGAAAGCTTGGCATCTGATAGCGTTCGTGCCTTATCCCGTTGATGAACCCTGGTAACATACTGAGGCTATGACAGCCTCTGATCGGACTAGTCCCATTGAATCACATCCCAAGCCCATTTCATCTATTCCCGGGGATTCCCTTCTATAGGCCTAGTCAGACAATATTAAGACTGACAGGATTTATAAAATAAGCTCGAGACATGCAAGTATAACAGGAAGTTATAAGCATTGGCGATCTGCAACTAATAAGGCGGCTATTATCAGGCCTTTGATGGCTTCTCTTTCTCCGTAAACTGTAACATCAATTCTTACTTTCTTTTCGGATTGAAAGAACGTGATAAATGAAATTTCATCCTGTCGGGATTGTATCAACACAAAATCTAACTAACTTGTTTCTCAAGCTATAAGTCTTATATTTTTCTGGCTTCTGACTGATTAATGCTATAGTCTTCGGTAGCTCTGACTTAGACTTCTTTGCTCTTTCTTCCTTAGCAAAGAGGAACCCAAACCTATCTGAGGTCAAGCCCTGTAACTTCTAATCCTACTTCTCATACTACCTTAAGACTCAGGCTTGTACCTGCTAGCCCGTATACCTGAGAGGAGGAAGTCCGAGACTCTCCTTAGGATTTACCCGCTAACTAAATAGAATGAACTCTTCAGGACTGACGTGTAACTCTAAATCAAACAGAGTTGAGAAAAGAAGAGGCTTTCAGAGCCCATTGCTACTTCCGAAGTAACTTAGCCCGTTAAGATAGAGTTAGAGCCGGACAGAAGACGTAGCTACCAAGAGCCGGAGAGTCCCTGAGGAGAAGAGAGGACGCTTTCTCCGAGCCTATTGAGATGTTAGCTGCTAAAGGAGTTTACTAAGGCTGCAACTTCCTATGCTGCTGTAAGGCCTTGAAAAGAGTAAGAAAGACGAATCTATGCATAATTAGGAATTTCAATTAGTCTTCCTCAGGCCTTGCCTCATAAGTAGCTTCTTCTTTTCTACGTAATTTCCTCAGTAATACTGACGGTGGAAGATAAGGCTTTCGGAATTGATTATTAGGGCGTGGTAATAGATTAAAGAGGTATTGGAAAATCTTACCACGGAAGGAAGAGATAAGGAATCCCTAGCTTTTGGAAGTGAAGAAGCGGATAAAGTAGAAGAAAATCTGCTACGGCAAAAGTCAGACTTATGGGGGAAAGGAGAGAATAGGCTTTCAGATAGGTTGCTTTTCCTTCTGACTGATTAATGCTTTCGTAAGTCAATAGAAAACGGATGCTAGCATGCTCAACCTTATCATTCACAGGACGGGATTCCTAAATCCATCTTACTTGTTGCTCGGGTTATGACTTAGACTTCATTCCTGATGCTGACTTCGTCATGCTCCAGCTTTCTAAGTCTGCTCCTTCGATTTATTAATGGCTCTAATTTCATGTTTGAGGAGTTCAGTGAGCAATCCAATTTTGGCAGTAAGACTATCAATATATCATGTCAACAAAGAAAACTTAGAACTTCTCACCTCATTCTAAGGATGGGATTGCAACTAAAGAGAATGAGCTATCTCCAGATTATAGACCATTTCTCGCTTTCAGCTATCCTTTATAAAGTAGCATTTCTTTCCAGGCTTGCAACTCTCTTTCCCACCTTTTTAATAGATGCATTAAGGACTTCTAGTTAGATATAGGATGCTAGCTGGTCTGTCCTCAGGGAGGGCTTGAACAAAAATAGAAACTATAGGATAGGTTTGAAACTAATGAGATCGAAGTTTGCACCTTTTCTTTCCTCAGTAAATTCCTAGGGGGAAGAGAGTAAGGAAAGCAAAACAAACAGATAGGGATAGCTGAAAGCTAAACTAAAGTCTATTATTAAGTTGAAGTTATAGTGGAGTAAAGATAAGCCGTAGAATCGAAGAAGCTACTTGACCTTGCAGGGCTGACTATCATTCCAGATGGCGATAAAAAAGGATAGTCTCAAGTCATGCCTCTGATCTCTATTCCAGCTTCTTATCTAGGCTTCCTTACCGGGTAATCTATTCCCATTCCCAGGGCAGATAAAAAAAAAAGTCAAGAAAGAAGTCTTAACGTGTTCGTGTCTTCCGAGGAATAGAAGATAAGATTCTCCTTTCCTGTATCTGCTAACTGATCAGTTGGCTCTGACTGCCTCTTCACTGACTATTCCCCGGGAAGTTAGGGACGAAGTAGCAGAAGTTGCAGCCGTAAAAGCCTTAGAAAGTAGTGCAAGGATTGACTGAAAACATCCTATATTGGAGTGGACTTAGGGCTTTCGGCGAATGAGGAAATATTGAGGTTTGACTTAGCCGTCAAGCTAGCTATTGAGCTATTCACGTATGACGCTCCATGGTAAGGTAATCCGATCCTTTATCAGCTAGAGGCAAAGCATCAGTAGAAAGAAGCAAATTAACTACTTCGCAGGAGAAGCCTGAAAATGGAGTCCTGGACTCTATAGTAGCTGATTTGAAGTATGTCATTTCCCTTCCTTCATCACATCTGAGAGTTAAGTCAGTCAGAATTGATGTTGTAGATTAAGACTGATCTGTAGACTGAGACGTCCGGATTTCAGTCTTTCTTTACTTATTCTAGGGCCAAGCCCAATATAACTAATATATCGATTTATATCTGCCTGTATATGAACCCCCCTGGTAAGATACTTATGAATCTCCTCAAAAGGACTAAAGCTAAGCCAGCAGTTGCAGTTCTGTCTGACTATTCAGAAGCTGATGTCACTAGTCCCGCCTCTCTTGACTCATCTTTCTTGCTTTTTATGCTTTCGCCTGCTTTCTCTTCAAAGGAAGTAAGGAGTCTTAGTGCATTCGCGTCTCACATCATATGGGAGATTCTCACATTCATCTCATCCAAAGCCGGTGAATCCATTCTTCAACCCGTTGATTCCTTTGATTGAGCAGCTGTCAAAAGGCATTCGCATCTTCTTTCAATTCAATCTTGAGAGATGAAACTTGGTGGTCCACTAGGGCTTACTAATTTTATTTACTTAGACGGGATCTACTGATAAAGAAGAAAGACCTCTTGAAGCCTTTGTGACCGATAAGACCGCGGTCACCGCACTCTCCATAGGGAAGTGTTGAGGTCGGATAAGTTTCTCTCCACCAAGTCCATGCCAATTCCTGATCTTACAAGCCGGATGTAACAGAACTCGTCGGGAAGCCAGAGAAGCAGGCCGGACGGAAGGCAAATTCTTTGTTAGAAACCGTTGGGTATACTCTTTCCAAGTATGACCTGGTAACACAATCTAAACTAAACTATTATCTCCTCAAGCCCCTAAGTCTTCAGGCGACATAGGTCAAGCTAACTTTATATCAGTCTTTTAGCTTGTAATGCTCTGTCTGCAGTTAGAGGACTGAAGTGACCAATGGCTTTCTCTTTTGCCCTATAGGCCATTCTCCAATAAAGAGTGATGACAAAAGGTTTGATTATGAATCAATGCTGGCATTCGCTAAGCGTGTAGAATAGTCAATGGGTCTGGCTACATGAACCATTGCAACTGCTAGTCCTTCAAGACGTATTGAAAGCAGCACATCAATCAAAGAATAGACCACTAGCAATAGTAGCAATAGTGGTCGAAGCTAAGCCCGAAGCTGCATTCCGCTTTCTTTGCTGTTGATCTTCGTCGAATTCCCATTCTTGGTCAACGAAATTCCTTGATTTCCCGAGTTGTCTCAAGAGCCTACTTATTCGCGTTCTGGTTCTTACCAATCTCCCTCTCAAACAAAGGAGGGAATGGCTTTGCCCATTCGAATTAGAAAGTGCTTTCTAGAGAGCGGATGTTGACTAGCTAGGCTAACAAGGAAAGCAGATGCAAGAATGGATTTCAAAGGGGAAGAAAGTCAGAGATTGATTCTGTGTTAATCCGTAAGGTCATATCAAGGGCTTTATCTCCTAGTTTCTTTCACAGGTCTTAGTTCCGCTAGTCCTAGGAGCGAGAGGTACGAAGGCCTTGTTAGTAAATCAATATACCAGCGACCAGGGAATAGGTATACAGTTCAGACGATCTTGAAGACGATTAATTTGATCAACAGCGGATAAATTATCCGCAGCAACCTATCTGCTGATCTATCCGCAGCTTCGATTCCAGCCGAAAAGCGAATGCTTTCTTAGCTGCTACTTGGCTAAACATTTCTAGAAGGGATTCCGCTCCCCTTTAGGGAAAAGAAATCAATGAGACTGCATTCGATTGGTATGCCAGGTTGCCTGCAGGAACCATAAACTCGTGGGCGGAAGGCCTTACTTCCTCCTTCTGATCTTCTTTTCGCTCTTAAGGGCTCTAGATAGCCTGCGTTTTCCGATCATTATGTGGACGGCAGGGCGTTGATTTCAAAGTCATAATATAGCGGAGGCTTTGATAGGGAAA